>NC_084622.1:7346488-7433988 GCF_033978795.1 Nerophis ophidion
TTTGCAAACCAGTAATTATAATCTGCAAATGATGTGTTGTTGTTGAGTGTCGGTGCTGTCTAGAGCTCGGCAGAGTAACCGTGTAATACTCTTCCATAACAGTAGGTGGCAGCCTGTAACTAATTGCTTTGTAGATGTCGGGAACAGCGGGAGGTAGTGTGCAGGTAAAAAGGTATCTAATGCTTAAACCAAATATAAACAAAAGGTAAGTACTCCTCAAAAAATGCATTGAAGCTTAGGGAAGGCTATGCAGAACTATCTAAAACTGAACTGGCTACAAAGTAAACAAAAACAGAATGCTGGACGACAGCAAAGACTTACTGTGGAGCAAAGGCGGCGTCCACAATGTACATCCGTACGTGACCTGACAATCAGCAATGTCCCCACAAAGAAGGATAAAAACAACTGAAATAATTTTGATTGCTAAAACAAAGCAAATGTGGGAAATATCGCGCAGAGGAAGACATAAAACTGCTACAGGAAAATACCAAAAAAATAGGAGTGCAAGACAAGAACTAAAACACTACACACATTTGAAAACATCTAAACATAACACAGTAGGGCAACAACATCGCCGGAAATGTGTCCCGTGAAAAAAACGTTCGACCGAAACTCTAATGACTAAAGTTCCTTGGGTGAATAATGTAAACTCACAACACTGGTATGTTTTAGTGCTTTCATGTTGAGTTTACTGACAGATATAAGTAAGAACTTTATACTACTTTGTATTAGAAATGGCAACAGCGGAGGATGAAGTTGAGGTGGGGGGGTGGGGGGGTAGCGGGGTGTATATTGCAGCGTCCCAGAAGAGTTAGTGCTGCTAGGGGTTCTGGGTATTTGTTTGTTGTTATTTATGCTGTGTTACGGTGCGGATGTTTTCCTGAAATGTGTTTGTCATTCTTGTTTGGTGTGGGTTCACAGTGTGGCGCATATTTGTAACAGTGTTAAAGTTGTTTATTCGGCCACCCTCAATGTGACCTGTATGGCTGTCGACCAAGTATGCGTGCATTCACTCATGCGCGTGGAAAGCCTTAAATATTATGTGACTGGGCCGGCATGCAAAGGCAGCGCCTTTAAGGTTTATTGGCGCTCTGGACTTCTCCCTACGTCCGTGTACACGGCGGCGTTTTAAAAAGTCATAAATTGTACTTTTTGAAACTGATACCGATAATTTCCGATATTAAATTTTAAAGCATATATCGGCAGTCCAATATTATCGGACATCTGTAATATTTTTGTAATGGAACATTTAAAATGTTGGTGGTGTTTATTTGAGACAATCATAGTGCTGTCTATACTTATCTCTTATGTTTGACTGCCATCTACTGATCACACTGATCATTACACCATGTACCAAATAAAATGGCTTCGAGGTGAGTAAGCTCAACCAAACGTATTCAAGCAAGTATTCAGGCACACCGTCGAGTTTTGAGGGGGGTGTGACCGACTTCCCGCCATCACCGTGTGGGTTGCCAGGACCACGGACGCACGACACCTCGTAGCAGGGTTGACATACATTTTTCGTTTCAATAAATGGCATCTTTGTGTCCCAATCGGGCGCGCCACTTTTTAGCGCGCCCTTGGCTGCTCGTCTTTGCGCACCTTTCGGTGGCCGGGTGTTGCGTCTTCCGAGGGGGCTCATGTCTTTTTGGTCTCTCGTCGCTGGTGTCGTTGCCGTGGTTTCCTCCTCCGTACTGCCTCTCCATCGTGCCCCCTTCGCCTCTCTTATAATCTAGGAGCAGATGCGCAAATTGTGAGTAGGTGTGTGTCTTACGCACCTGACTCAGATTGCCGGTTCTTGTGCCGCTCCGCATGCGTCACGCTTCTCCTCGCCGCCGCATGCCCCGCCTCCTGGCTTCCATTCAGGTCCAGAACGCCTCTGTCCGCCCGCTGTCGGCCCGTCGGCTGTGTCTCTCCACAGGGGGAAAAAAGCATTTTAAGTGTGCCTTATAGTCCGGAAAATACGGTAATTCAACTTTGGTACTTGGAATTAAAGACAACATTTGACCAGGCAAACTTGCTTGAATCAAGTACATTTCCCTTGGTGGCTCGTCCAAAAACTGCAAGGCCAGGTGTACATATACAGTACAGCATCCAGCTGTAGACTCACAAACAGGCTTCCTGCCAGGTGCTCAGCTCGCTCTCTAATCTCTCAGTTGTCAGGACACACAATTAAATAAAATACACTAAGAAGTAATGGTGGGGGGGAGTTGGGGGGGGGGGGGTAAGTGGGGGGGACATTTATGAGGTTTTTTTCGTAGAGGTTGCCACAACTGATGAGCTGCCAAGAGATGAGGTCATTGTGTCGGACGCACAACATTGCAATGCGTTGGCAGTCTGGCCACGCGCGCTGTGCAGATTGTCTTCATGTGTTGTCAGACGCTAATATGAAGCAGGCTCGGTGAGCTCAGGTGGGCCCCATCACATCTGAGGGGTGTGCATGGGGGGGCCATGTGGGCTCTGTCATGTTACTACTGATACCACGGATGTACAAAAAACCCCCCCCAAAAAAACGACTTACAAATATAGACTGTGAGGAAGACGAGGGAACTCCACTGTCATTGCAACTCTGGTGTTTTCTTGGACTTTTGGTTCCTTGAAATCTGAAGTCAAACTCTGAGCGGTTTGACGGACAAATAGTAATGAAGTAAGTAAGTAAGTCCATTTTATTTATAAAGTGTTTTCACAGATAAAATCACAAAGTGCTGTACGAAACATAGGTGACATAAAACAACGCAACGCAACTCAATTCAACGCCTTGCTGCAACGCAACGCAATGCAACGCAATGTAACACAATGCAATGCAACGCGTTGCTGGAATGCAACTCAACACAACTCAACTCAACGCAACTCAACTCGTTGCTGCAACGCAACACAACTCAACTCAACGCAACGCGACGCAACACAACCTCAACTCCACGCGTTGCTGCAACGCAACTCAACACAACTCAACTCAACTCAACGCAACTCGTTGCTGCAACGCAACACAACTCAACTCAACGCAATGCAACGCAACGCAACTCAACTCGTTGCTGCAACGCAACACAACTCAACTCAACGCAACGCGACGCAACACAACCTCAACTCAACGCGTTGCTGCAACGCAACTCAACACAACTCAACTCAACTCAACGCAACTCGTTGCTGCAACGCAACACAACTCAACTCAACGCAATGCAACGCAACGCAACTCAACGCGTTGCTGCGACGCAACGCAACTCAACGCGTTGCTGCAACGCAACACAACCTCAACTCAACGCGTTGCTGCAACGCAACGCAACTCGTTGCTGCAACGCAACACAACGCAATGCAACGCAATGCAACGCAATGCAACGCAATGCAACGCAATGCAACGCAACTCAACTCAACACGTTGCTGCAACTCAACGCAATGCAACTCAACTCAACGCGTTGCCACAATACAACGCAACGCGTTGCGCAATGCAATGCAACTCAAGTCAACGCAACGCAATTTAACTCAACACGTTGCTGCAACGCAACGCAACTCAACGCAATTAAACTCAACGCAACGCAACTCAGCTCAACTCAACTTGTTGCTGCAACGCAACTCAACGCAACGCGTTGCCACAATACAACGCAACGCGTTGCGCAATGCAATGCAACTCAATTCAACGCAACGCAATTTAACTCAACACGTTGCTACAACGCAACGCAACTCAACGCAATTCAACTCAACGCAACGCAACTCAACTCAACTCAACTTGTTGCTGCAACGCGTTGCCACAATACAACGCAACGGGTTGCCACAATACAACGCAACGCGTTGCGCAATGCAATGCAACTCACGTCAACGCAACGCAATTTAACGCAACGCAACTCAACGCATTTCAACTCAACGCAACGCAACTCAACTCAACTCAACTTGTTGCTGCAACGCAACTCAACGCAACGCGTTGCCACAATACAACAAGACAAGGGAACTCCACTGTCATTGCAACTCTGGTCTTTTTTTTTTTTCCAAGATGGCGCTGCTGTAGTGGCTGCTGTAGGCAGGAGCTCTGTGCTCTTGTATCATCCTTTTGTGTCTCCCTCTTGTTTTCATGTGGTATTATATTTTTTTGCATTTTGGTCCGGGACCCTTTGGGACTGTGTGACAAGGGGTGGCACTTTCGTGACCTCTGTGGTGCTTTTTCTGTGGACTTCTGGATCTGCCTCCCGGGAGCCTTTTGGCCATGGAGACCAGCTGCTGGGTGTCTGCTACACCGGAGTCTGTTTGGAGGGACTGGAGGAGATGCGGATGAGGGGACAGGACTGTGGAGCTAGCACTGGGCGCTGGGACGGAGAGGCTCCGCGGTGTCTTGACTGGGTGAGCAGGTGTCGGACACCTCAGTCACCTTGGACGTATCCTCGCTCATCCATGCGGACTGGACATTGGCCGAGAGTGGAGTCAGCTGTCTTGGTTTCTTTGTTGGGTCTACTCCTGTCTCTGGCCATGCTCCCTCCTCCCCAGCGGACGATGGCGTGGAACACCACAGAGGCCACCACAGTGGATATGTTTCTTTTACTTTTTATTCATAGCTGTATGTAGAAGTGTCTGGTTGTATCTGCTGCTTTAATGTCTTTAATGTCCTCTGTGTTCTTTGATGTTTGATGTTTCCCTCTTACACACATGGAAGAGGGATGTGTACTATGGCTATGAGTTGTTCTTTTCCCTTGGCCTCAGTCTGCACCCCCACTCCAGGGCCTAGGCTAAGACCATCCATCCATCCATTTTCTACCGCTTGTTCCCTTTTGGGGTCGCGGGGGGCGCTGGCGCCTATCTCAGCAACAATCGGGCGGTAGGCTAAGACCGATTTTTTATTTTTTTATTTTATTTTAATCTTCTATTTTTTTCTCTCCCCCCCCCCCCCCCCCCCCCCCCTGTTTACCTGTATGCCATCTTTTTTGTAAGGGGCGCTGGAAGCCGGCAGACCCGTCAGCGATCCTGTTCTGTCTCCCTGTAATGTTTGTCTGATCTTGAATGGGATTGTGCTGAAAATTTTAATTTTCCTGAAGGAACTCTCCTGACGGAATAAATAAAGTACTATCTAATCTAATCTAATCTAATCTTTTCTTGGACTTTTGGTTCCTTGAAATCTTGAAGTCAAACTCTGAGCTGTTTGACGGACAAATAGTAATGAAGTAAGTAAGTAAGTCAATTTTATTTATTAAGTGTTTTCACGGATAACATCACAAAGCGCTGTACAAAACATAAGTGACATAAAACAACAATTCAATTAAAACATCATAAAAAGGATTCAATGTGGATTAAAAAAGGTGCATTGACTAAAAGCTTGACTAAAAAGAGAATTTTTCAAATGTTTCCTAAAAGTGTCAACATAGTCAAGATCATTGAGGGACTGGTGCAAGTTGTTCCGGAGTCAACTGTCAACTGTCAACTGTCTCAACCCAACTCAACGCAACGCAATGCAACACAACTCAACACAACTCATTTCAACGCAACTCAACTCGTTGCTGCAACGCAACACAACTAAACTCAACTCAACGCAATGCAACGCAACGCAACGCAATGCAACGCAACTCAACGCGTTGCTGCAACACATTGCAACACAATGCAACGCAATGCAACACAACGCAATGCAACACAACGCAATGCAACGCAACTCAACTCGTTGCTGCAACGCAACACAACTCAACTCAACGCAATGCAACGCAACGCAACTCAACTTAACACGTTGCTGCAATGCAACGCAATGCAACGCAACACGTTGCTGCAATGCAACTCAACACAACTCAACTCAACGCAACTCAACTCGTTGCTGCAACGCAACACAAAGCAACACAACTCAACGCAATGCAATGCAACGCAACTCAACACGTTGCTGCGACACAACGCAACGCAATGCAACGCAATGCAACGCAACGCAACTCAACACAACTCAACTCAACGCATCTCAACTCGTTGCTGCAACGCAACACAACGCAACTCAACTCAACGCGTTGCTGCAACGCAACGCAACTGCAACGCAACTCAACACAACTCAACTCAACGGAACTCAACTCGTTGCTGCAACGCAACACAACTCAACTCAACGCAACGCAACTCAACGCGTTGGTGCAACTCAACGCGTTGGTGCAACGCAACGCAACTCAACTAAACGCGATGCTGTAACGAAACGCAACGCAACGCAATGCAATGCAACGTTAGTTAGAAGGGAGTGTTCACACTTTGGAGAGCTGTTGCACCAGGTGGATTGACATGAATCATGGCTCCAGGACAAGATCATTGACATTAGAAGGGAGTGTTCAAACTTTGGAGAGTTGTTGCACCAGGTGGATTGACATGAATCAAGGCTCCAGGAGAAGATCATCAAAGTTAGAAGGGAGTGTTCAAACTTTGGAGAGCTGTTGGACAGGTGGATTGACATGAATCATGGCTCCAGGAGAAGATCATCGAAGTTAGAAGGGAGTGTTCAAACTTTGGAGAGCTGTTGCACCAGGTGGATTGACATGAATCATGGCTCCAGAAGAAGATAATCAAGCTTCTTCAAGACGGTTCTTCAAGACGGTAAATCATCATGTAAAGTTGCAAAAGATGTTGATTATTCACAGTCAGCTGTGTGTAAAATCTGGGCCAAGTACAAGCATGAGAAGGTTGTGAAAGGCAGGCACACTGGTAGACCAAGGAAAACATTCAAGTTCAAAGACAAAAAAAAGTGTATCCAATTTGTCAAAATGTTTTCATTTTCTTTCTTAAATTTACCTACAAATGAGGCCTAATTAAGTTAAAGTTAAAGTACGAATGATTGTCGGACACACTAGGTGTGGCGGAATAATCTTCTGCATTTGACCATAATGATGCAATATGTTCATACAGCTAGCCTAAATAGCATGTTAGCATTGATTAGCTTGCAGTCATGCACCGACCAAATCTACCTGATAGGCACTCCATCAAGTCAATAACATCAACAAAGCTCACCTTTGTTCATTCGAGCACAGCATAAAACTTTTGATGGACAAAATGAGACAAAGAAGTAGTGGAAGAGTTTATATGTAAACAAAGTGTTGCATCATAGACCACACTGTGGTGAGTTCAAGAACCGCCAAAATTAGTAGGACAAAACGATGTTCACGAAGTACTCTCATCAGTGAAGCGTACACACAAACATATTAAACAGTGGGCTTTGGTAAGGTTCGTGTCATGTTTGTCCTCAAACAAAAAAAACCTACTAAAATAAAATAATTTCCCCCATCTTCTTCAATTTTCAATCCTTTTTTAAAAATGCTCCAAGGAGCCACTAGGGCGGCACTCACGAGCTGCGTGAAGTGAAGTGAATTACATTTATATAGCGCTTTTCTCTGGTGACTCTAAGCGTGTTTACATTGTGAAACCCGATATCTAAGTGACATTTAAACCAGTGTGGGTGGCACTGGGAGGTAAAGTGTCTTGCCCAAGGACACAACATCACACTGCAAAAAGTGAGTGTTCAAAAACAAGAAAAAAAAAATACAAAATTGTATTTTGTATTTTAATTGAACCAAGCAAAATTATCTGGCAATAGAACAAGAAAATTTGGCTTGTCAAGACTTTCCAAACAAGTAAAATGAAGTAACTTCAATGAAGCCAAAAATACCTGAAAATAAGTATATTCTTACTAATAACAAGAAGAATTATCTTATTAGACGGAAAATACCCGCGAACCCAAAAAAGGGAGTAAGCGGTAGAAAATGGATGGATGGGATGGACGGAAAATAGGCAAACATCACCCTTGTTTGAGATATTTAATCTTACTTAGATTCATACTTGCCAACCTTGAAACCTCCGAATTCGGGAGATGGGGGTAAGGGGAGGGGGTGTTTGAGGTGTTGGGGGGCGGTGTTAAGGTGGGCGGGGTTTGGTGGTAGCGAGGGTGTATTTTGTAGCGTCCTGGAATAATAAGTTCTGCAAGGGTTTCTGGGTATTTGTTGTGTTGTGTTTTTATGTAGTGTTACGGTGCAGATGTTCTCCCAAAATGTGTTTGTCATTCTTGTTTGGTGTGGGTTCACAGTGTGGCGCATATTTGTAACAGTGTTAAAGTTGTTTATACGGCCACCCTCAGTGTGACCTGTATGTCTGTTGAACGAGTTTGCCTTGTATTCGCTTACGTGTGACTGTAAGAGCTTGCATACAACATGTGATTGGACGGCACGCTGTTTGTATTAAAAGCGAACGTGACGACAGGTTGTAGAGGAAACTAAAGGCAGTGCCATCACGGCACGCCCCCAATTTTTTTATTTGGGTGAAATCGGGAGAAATTCGGGAGAATGGTGGCCGCTGGAGATTTTCGGGAGGGGCACTGAAATTCGGGAGTCTCCGGGAAAATTGGGAGGGTTGGCAAGTATGGTAATAAGTGCAATACTTACAGTCATAATACTTAATGGCAAAGACTACTTCCAGACTACGGCAATAACCAAGGAAAAAGTAAAATGAATGCAACCTTGCAAATAATACTCATTTAAACTACGGCCCGCGGGCCAGATACAGCCCGCCAGCGTCCAAAATCCGGCCTGCGGCAAAATCCGACTAAAAAGAATAAAGTTAAATTTTTGTATTATTATTATTAATTTAATCGGACCTTTCGAGCATCAATCCATTTTCTACTCCTTGTTACTCTCGGGGTCTCTTGGATAAATGGTAAAATGCTGAATCGTTGTACTTGTAAAGCGCTTTTCTACCCCTTTTTAAGGAGCTCAAAGCGCTTTGACAGTATTTCCACATTCACCCATTCACACACACGTTCACACACTGATGGCGGGAGCCGCAATGCAAGGCGCTAACCAGGACCCATCAGGAGCAAGGGTGAAGTGTCTTGCCCAAGGACACAATGGACGTGACTAGGATGATAGAAGGTGGGGATTGAACCAATAACCCTCAGATTGCTGGCACGGGCCACTCTCCCAACTTCGCCACTGAGGCAAATTATATTGTCTGAAATGCATTTTCCCATCAGTAACATGATGTCATATACATTAGTCTCCGAGTGTAGAGTTTTTAACATCAGTGGAAATATATGTATAGTGGGGCAAAAAAGTATTTAGTCAGCCACCGATTGTGCAAGTTCTCCCACTTAAAATGATGACAGAGGTCTGTCATTTTCATCATAGGTACACTTCAACTGTGAGAGACAGAATGTGGGGAAAAAAATCCAGGAATTCACATTGTAGGAATTTTAAAGAATTTATTTGTAAATAATGGTGGAAAATAAGTATTTGGTCAACCATTCAAATCTCTCACTGATGGAAGGAGGTTTTGGCTCAAAATCTCACGATACATGGCCCCATTCATTCTTTCCTCAACACGGATCAATTGTCCCTGTCCCCTTAGTAGAAAAACAGCCCCAAAGCATGATGTTTCCACCCCCATGCTTCACAGTAGGTATGGTGTTCTTGGGATGCAACTCAGTATTCTTCTTCCTCCAAACACGACAAGTTGAGTTTATACCAAAAAGTTCTATTTTGTTTTCATCTGACCACATGACATTCTCCCAATCCTCTGCCGTATTATCCATGTATCCATTTTGGTATAAACTCAACTCGTCGTGTTTGGAGGAATAAGAATACTAAGTTGCATCCCAAGAACACCATATCTACTGTGAAGCATGGGGGTGGAAACATCATGCTTTGGGGCTGTTTTTCTGCTAAGGAGACAGGACGATTGATCCGTGTTAAGGAAAGAATGAATGGGGCCATGTATCGTGAGATTTTGAGCCAAAACCTCCTTCCATCAGTGAGAGCTTTGAATGGTTGACCAAATACATATTTTCCACCATAATTTACAAATACATTCTTTAAAATTCTTACAATGTGAATTCCTGGATTTTTTTTTTCACATTCTGTCTCTCACAGTGAAGTGTACCTATGATGAAATTACAGACCTCTGTCATCATTTTAAGTGGGAGAACTTGCACAATCGGTGGCTGACTAAATACTTTTTTGCCCCACTGTATATATACATATATGTATGTATATACAGTATATATATATATATATATACATATATAAATAAATACACATACATACATATATATATACATACATATATATATACATACATATATATATATATATATACATATATACATACATATTATATATATATTAAGTTTGATGGCCACTTTAAATGCATTCCACTCCATTCACTTCCAGGGCCATTTTCGGTTGTTTTTTTCCATTGGCAAATTCTACAAATAAATTGTATCTTTAATGAGCAAAATGAACTTTATGCCGACACCCTGGCGTTAAAAAGGTCTACTTTCAACTTGTCAATGTGCGACGTGAGCCCACCCGACCGCTGACCCTTCCCAGGGGTTCTAGCGCCCGATTGTCCCCTTGATACTGAGCCTTGTCCGGGGCCCGAGCGAGACCACATCACCCCCCTGATCTGGACTTCATTGCACCCCCCGCCCTGCCCCCCCCTTCAGCTTGCCAGCCGCAGAGCAGGAGCAGCGGGCCAGGCAGCTGGTGAATAGGTGCAGGGGGGATGAATGAGCGTCAATGGGTGGTCTTCCACCTCGCCGTCCATGGCAGCAGCGTAGCTAAAAGAGCTCTCATGCGGTGTCACCTCCGACAATAATCACACTTCCTGGAAGGACATTTAGGCGCTGTCAAAGGGATTCTTTTTTTAAGTCCTGCCTGCTTTTATGTCCCTCTTTAACAAAAAAAGGGTAGATTCTGCCAGGCACAAAGTGGAAGATTTTTTTTTCTTGCTCTCTCTACTGTTGTGCAGTTTAATTAAGTCCATGCAAGTAAAAGTGCTGAGCATCTTTTACACTTTTTGGGGATTCTCCAAAAGTAGAGATGTCCGATAATGGCTTTTTTTGCCGATATTGTCCAACTCTTAATTACCGATTCCGATATCAACCGGTATTTGTTCTGTTGTGTTTATGTAGTGTTACGGTGCAGATGTTCTCCCGAAATGTGTTTGTCGTTCTTGTTTGGTGTGGGTCCACAGTGTGGCGCATATTTGTAACAGTGTTAAAGTTGTTTATACGGCCACCCTCAGTGTGACCTGTATGGCTGTTGACCAAGTATGGATTCCATTACTTAAGTGTGTCTGTAGAAGCTGCATACAACATGTGATTGGGCCGGCACAATGTTTATAGGATAGGATAGGATAAGTCTTTATTGTCATTGCACAAGTACAGCAAAACTTTGTTTTCAGCACAAACCTGTTCAAGATTAGACAAACAAACAGTGTATAGGGTTACAGAACAAGAACGCTGATGGGTCGCCGTAAGGCGCCCCTTAAAAGATGGGAAAAAGGTCAACGCTGGGGAAGGATGAGTAAAAAAATACAATCCAAACTGGGCTCCTAGGGAGGCCCAGTTCGGAGTGGGAAAAAAAACCTCCATAGCAAAGCACATATACATATTACAACATATATCTCGAGATATCTAGCAACAGAGGGAAGGTAGTTCAAGGTCATGGTGGTAGGCCGTAGCTCTCAGGCCCTGACCATCCATTCATCACCCCTACGGGATTTGCGTCGAGGGCGTTAGGTTGGAGGGGGTGTATGTGTGGCGTATATTTTTTTGTGGACGTGTGTGTGTGTGTGTGTGTGTGTGTGTGTGTGTGTGTGTGTGTTTGTGTATAAGCCCGTAGTGTGTCTCTGTTCCGCAGCCTTAATGTATTGTGCTGTCTCGTCCAAAGTCAACAACAACAGGTGTGTGTCCATGAGAGACAAGAAAGGAGTTTGTTGTGTCTTCGCTGCGCTGTTCTTCAGGATAGTCTCGAAGACAGGGAAACAATCCAAGTTAGAATGATTTTGTATGCGAGTGAAAATAAAATTTGCTTTTCACTCTAAATTGTCTATGACTGGTCCTCAAAAACTGCGGGGTAGACAGTCCGATGTAATCCACAGTTCTTCCCGCATCCTCCAATCATTTGTGGCAGCTTTGGGGTACTTTGAAGACTGCCAGCAACTCCCAATTTGTCGACAAACCAGAGCAACGCTTACTCCAAACAGCAGATGTATTGTTGTCATAATTCCCAATAGGTGGATATCTTCACGTCCTCGACAGAAAAGGGTCGCCAGGCACGCGGCACTCCTTCTTCTCCCAAGAGAACTTCGTGTGTCCACCAAGAACCGCTTCGTCACGACAGCAGGTTCCCCCCAACCCAAGATCTTGTCAATTTTGTTGAGGCCAGTTAAATAGTTCCAATGTTTAGATTTGGAGAGCATTGCAAAATGAGGCAACAAGAAAGTTAAGACAAGACAAAACAAAGAAGCAAGCAGGAGATATAAGGGAGAGGAAAGCGGAGCGTCCACCTCGATGAGTGCCAGAGAGTTTATATGGAGTAAAAGCGGACGCGACAACAGGTTGTAGAGGAAACTAAAGGCAGTGCCATCACGGCACGCCCCCAATATTTTTATTTGGGTGAAAATCGGGAGAGATTCGGGAGAATGGTTGCCGCGGGAGATTTTCGAGAGGGGTACTGACATTCGGGAGTCTCCCGGTAAAATTGGGAGGGTTGGCAAGTATGGTAATAAGTGCAATACTTACAGTACTAATACTTAATGGCAAAGACTACTTCCAGACTAGGGCAACACACCAAGGACAAACTAAAATGAATGCATCCTTGCAAATGATACTCAAAAGCAGGGGTCCCCAAACTACAGCCCGCGGTTTGTGTATTAGTAGTTTGTGGTAGTATGATGCTCTGGGCCTGTTTTGCTGCCAATGAAACTGGTGCTTTACAGAGAGTAAATGGGACAATGAAAAAAGAGGATTACCTCCAAATTCTTCAGGACAACCTCAAATCATCAGCTCGGCGGTTGGGTCTCGGGCGCAGTTGGGTGTTCCAACAGGACAATGACCCCAAACACACGTCAAAAGTGGTAAAGGAATGGCTAAATCAGGCTAGAATTAAGGTTTTAGAATAGCCTTCCCAATGTCCTGACTTAAACATGTGGACAATGGTGAAGAAACAAGTCAATGTCAGAAAACCAACACTGCTGAACTGCACCAATTTTGTCAAGTGGTCAAAAATTCAACCGGAAGGTTGTGGATGGCTACCAAAAGCACCCTTATTGCAGTGAAACTTGCCAAGGGACATGTAACCAAATATGAACATTGCTGTATGCAGTGTTTCAACCAAAATATTTGTTAGTTAAGGTGGTGTCTCTACAAGGGAAGGGAGCGTTGCCCGGGACAGGCGGACGGACGGGGAAGGGGCTGTAAGGAATTAAGGAACAGTGTAATTTAACCTGTTGCCACCATCACGTCTCCATCTCATTGCTGCAATATACTACAGACTGTGGTGAAGTAGGCCGGCTTCGTCGCGTGAAGAAGCCTACAATTTTTGGTTCAGTTTTCCGCACCGTATGCTGAATGGCAATATACGATGTATATCTCAATATATTTTCCCCAAAAAATACAATACAGTCTTAGTTACCTCAGATACTAAATATGTCATTGTTTTGTCTTAGTAAGTCAATATTTACTAAGTCATCATTTTGTCTTAGTAAGTCAATATTTACTAAGTCAAAATAATGACATATTTAGTATCTAAGGTAGCGAGGACTGTTTGTATTTTGTATTTTTTTTTACTTAATGTAAAAAATATCGAGATATACATCGTATATTGCCATTCAGCATACAAAGCGGAAAACACAACCTTAGTTTAGTAAGTCAATATTTACTAAGTCAAAATAATGACTAACTCAAATTAATTACTTACTTTAAATAAGCGTTTTTATTAAGCGTTTGTAAAAAAGAGTTAAAAGTGTGGTCACATGCTAACATATGCTCAACTCATCATGCTTAATTTATTACAGCATTTGGGAAGCCTGCAGTTGATTTTATTTATGTAAATGTTATATTTTCATCAACATGTGATAGCAGGGGACTCTGCCATTCAAAACTAGGCTGTTACATTACTCATGATTAATGTAACTATAGCTGAAAAAAAATAGTACAATAGCAATAATAATAATAATAATTAATACAGTAAAATACAAATAAGGCAACTGTCAGAGCGTGGACTTTGGGGTTTGTTTTTACGGAATGCAAAAGAAAGTTGGCGCGAGGGCGGAAATACAAAACTGACTAAGGAAACAAAACTTGCACAATGGCATAAACTATGAACAATAAAAAAGACTTACTTGGCATGGAACTGTGAACAGGACATGGATCACTGGCATGGATTACAAGGTGCGTAGCAGGTGATCGGGGGTGTGATGGAGGTGATGTTGCCAGGACGAAGAACAGAAACAGACAGGCTTAAATAATATTGTGGTGAATAGTCAAAACAGGTGTGAGACTTGAGGACTGGTGAAAACTAATGAGTTGCTATGGTAACAAAACAGACCAGGAAGTGCAAAAACAGGAACTGATTGTCCAAAAAACAAAACATAATCACACATACATGACAGAGCCCCCGTTAAGGACAGATTCCAGATGTCCCCAAAAAAAAACTATGATCAAGAGTCATGGGAGGGTGGAAGAGGGACATGGCGGTGGGTTGCCAGACCACGTGTCCCTGTGTCCACTGGGGCAGAGTTAGGTGGCGGCGACGCGTAGAGGCCAGCTGCGCCTGACGAGGTGGGCGACCCGGCAAGGGCCACCTCCGTGGCCGACGAGAAGGTCGGTGCACCTGGCGTGGTGGATGACCAGGTAACGACCACATCCGTGGCCGACGAGGAGGTCGGTGCCCTTGGCGTGGCAAACGACCACGTAGTGGCCACGGATTGGCCAACGAGGAGGCGGACGCGTCGTCATCGTGACAGGTGGCGAAGCTTGGCATGGTGCGTCAGGCGGCGGGCCTTGGCGTGGAGCTGCTACTGGTGGCAATGGAGCTTGGCGGCGTGGAGCTGCTACTGGCGGCACTGGAGCTTGGCGGCATGGAGCTGCTACTGGCGGCACTGGAGCTTGGCAGCGTGGAGCTGCTACTGAAGGCACTGGAGCTTGGCGGCGTGGAGCTGCTACTAGCGGCACTGGAGCTTGGTGGTGTGGAGCTGCTACTGGCGGCACTGGAGCTTGGCGGAGTCGAGCTGATACTGGCGGCACTGGAGCTTAGCGGCATTGTGCAGCTACTGGTGGAACTGGAGCTTGGCGGCGTGGTGCAGCTACTGGCAGTACTGAAACTTGGCGTGGTGCAGGCAATGGAGCTTGGCGTGGTGCAGGCAATGATACCTGTTGTGGTCCAGGGACTGGTACCTGTTGTGGTGCAGGCAATGGTCCCTGTTGTGGTGCAGGCACTGGGGCCCAGCGTGGTGCAGGGAATGGAGCTTGGCGTGGTGCAGGCAATGGTACCTGTTGTCGAGCAGGCAATGGTACCTGTTGTGGTGCAGGCAATGGTACCTGTTGTGGTGCAGGCAATGGTCCCTGTTGTGGTGCAGGCAATGGTACCTGTTGTGGTACCATTGTTGTGGTGCAGGCACTGGAGCTTGGCGTGGAGCAGGCACTGGAGCTATCCGTGGACTTGGTGCTAGCCGTGGACCTGGACTTGGTGCTAGTCGTGGACTTGGACTTGGTGCTAGCCGTGGACTTGGACTTGGTGCTAGCCATTGACTTGGTGCTAGCCGTGGACTTGGTGCTAGCCTTGGACTTGGTGCTAGCCGTGGTGCAGGTCGTGGTGATAGCCTTGGAGTAGCGACAAGTGCTAGCCGTGGTGCAGCTAGCAGTGGTGCAGGTGGAGGTGGCCTAGCTGGGGTTAGCGGCTTGGCAGGCCAAAAGACCGGTGGTGGAGGCCGGACCGGAGTTTGCGGGTTTGCAGGCCGAAATACTGGTGGTGGAGGCTGTACCGGAGGTTGCGGCTTAGCAGGCCGAAAGACCGGTGGCGGCGGGCGGGCTGGCCACCTGAACAGCTCCCAGCCCGAGACCCCCCCCCCCCCAAGGAGCAGATACCAGACGTGCTCCCCGCGATATAATATAAATATAATTCAGATAATTCAGATATAAATTGTCCAAAATGTCCTTCTGTGTCTACCTGAGATCGAGTGGGTGAAAAGCAAACATTTCATGATGTGGGCGGTTGCATGAAATTCAGATGGCTGTGACTGATTAGACCTAAAGTTCAAAAACATGTTCTGATAAAGTTTTGTTATGGACATGGAGTCTTTAGTTGGGAGCGGCTGACTGAAAAGAGAGTTGCGGGAAAAAAAATCTTTGTCCGTGATGTCATCCTCCGGCGACGGCGTGACCTCATCCTGGATAAGCCGGGCAGTAAGCAGCCTGTTTCCGCCCAGTGGGGGAGAAGCTTGCGGGAATGAAGTGACCCGTCCGCTCGCGGAAGTCTTGCCAAACGTCTTTCGTCTTGGGCGTCCCTTCCGCGGCTGGGAAGATATTCCAACGTCTTCGGACCAAACGGAGCTCAATGGCACCAATTGTCCATTTGGCCCCCACATCAGGTTTCTGCGCTCCACGGGGGAATAACGCTGCATTTCCTCCCCCATCGCGTGCAGGACCGCCCACGCTCCCTCGTCCAGCTTGTCTGGCTCGTCCATCTCGTCCAATCTTGTGGGAAAACTTTTATGCTGGCAACATCTGTCAATACTTGGACTATGTTTTCCCGAGATGCAAGTGAACTTGGACCATAGATGGCATGAAGGTAGAGACATCTTTTATTTGAACACTATAACTACTAAAAAAAAGGAACAAACAAAAAGCGCGCGCAAGGGCGGAAGTACAAAACTGACTAAGGAAACAAAACTTGCACAATGGCATAAACTATGAACAATAAACAAAACCTACCGTATTTCCTTGAATTGCCGCCGGGGCGCTAACCAAAGGCATGCTGTAAATTTAGGCCTACGCTTATAAATTTGAGTGTGATGTAAGGATACCATCATGAAAAGCACATTTAATTAAAAAAAATCCTTAATGTACGGGAGCCTGAAAAGGACTGTATTTTACCTTGGGAGGATGCTCCAATTATTCAGTATTTACCCAATGAATCTAGTCTAAGAGAGAGTGAGAGGAGACGGCTTATATAGTTGAACAATTTACTATATACACCACATAAACCTACAATAACCAGACAATAATAAACACACATTAATTACACTCATACACTCGTCCCCACTCACACGCTACCTCCCCAATAGAACCTCCCGCACTAAACCAATCACACAACACACACTCACAGTCCAACCTGGGACCCTTGGCTGGGTCAGAAGATTGTCCTTTGTGGTCCTGCTGAATCGGTGGTGCATGTAGGGCTGGGTGAGTTGAAACTGCTGGATACAAAGAATGCGTTGGAGAGGGGGGACACCTCCCGTTGTAGAGAAGAGAAGTGGGGGCGGGGGGGCTCGGCAGATCTTCCGCTAGCTGCCTCACGAGTCCAGTCTGGAGAGAGAGTGAAACCAGCCTCTTCCTGAGTCACCTCTCTGTCGACTAGTCCGTGAGCACGGAACACTTCAACCTCGCGCTGTCCACTTCCCTCGCAGCAAAGTAGCCACGATAGCACACAACTAAACTCTTTATAATGTTCCACACTCGCTCTCCAAATAGTAAACAGTCACAGGGGAGCGGGTCTCTTTAACAAACTTAACTAATACGTGACCAAACCTGCCGTTCGTGAAGTCACTGTGCAGCAAACAAACACACGTGCGAGCTGCGGTTAGCACACCCGTCCCATCTACTGGCAATGTGAGTGCCCAAACGTCCTAAACTTTAACGAGTGCAACTTATAAACCGTCACTTATAACACACTGAAATAGGAAGCTTCCTGTGGTTATTTCTCTGAACTGCAACAGTGGTGAACTATCTCCCGTATAGTATTACCGACGCTACGTTGCTTGTTAATGCCGGAGCTCTTTTAACACTTTGTTTAACTTGCCGGCGGAAACGGAACTGCCCGTAACTAGGGTTGGATATAGTTTGAATTTGAACAATTCCGATTCATTGTTTCGATTCCGATTCCTGACAATTCTCGATTCCGATTCTCGATTCCGATTCTTCTTGTACCATGCATCAATGTGTTTGCCAGGTAGTCCCTGGAAGGTGGTATGTATTTTGGATTGAGAGTTTTCACCATATCCCTGCAAACATAAACAAACATGTAATGTTGCTGTTACTGTTTAGCCCAGTATCAATTAGCTTAGCTCTAACGTTATTGCTTAACTAACCTAAATGTTGGAGATTCCACCTCTGAAAAGGGATGCAGTCTTTTGACTATGCGTGCAGTGACCTTTCTGTGGCATTCTTCCGTCTGTGGCACCGATCTCTTCCCCTTTGCCGCTACGGTGAACGGAGTACGCTGAGCACATCGCGGAGCCTGGCTAGCAGGTTGTAAATTTTGTATGAAAAAATACGCGGGCTAATTTAATAGTTGCCTCAACGTTGCCGCAAAACACATTATTTATTGCATATATATTGTTTTACTTACCGGATTCGGACTGCAGTGCAGTCACCGAGGTGCCAGGCTGGGCATCGGAGCCGGAGCCAGAGGAAGAGGAGGATGGTCGGCGCAGCGCGTCGAAGACGGGACATGCATTTATTTGTACTCCATGAACTCGGAGGTGCTTCATCATGTTCGACGTGCACACACCTAAGCACGAAACAGTCCTGTCACACGTGTTACATTTCGCCGATATTTCTTTTTTTTTTTGTGAAATAAAGCCACACTTTCGACCGTCGACGCCCGCTATCCATGCTTGACTGACTCGCTTGGCTACATAGGCTCGGCTATGCTAACACTTCCGGCGGTGGCCGCTTCTTCGTTTGTGTTCAGCGGCTTCTTCTTCCGGTCGGCGGACTTATTCTTTTTTTCCGATCGGCGTACTGGGTATCGAAACTAGGAATCGAAATTTAAACTTTTGAACCATTCCGGGAGAATCGGAAAATTAGTCCCGGTTCCAATCGATACTCGATACTCGATACCCAACCCTACCTGTAACCATAGCAACCGGAAACCATAGCAACCGAAGCCATAGCAACGGTTAAACAACTGAAAGAAACACATTTTACTTTTCCAAACGACACATATGAAATATGAATAAATAATAATAATTAAACCCTTAACAGAAACAATCTCCTATTTGTAGAACTAAAGGAACAATTACATAAATATGCAAACATTCAGAACAGGTAATATGTAGCATAAAAAATGCAGATGGCCTTAAAACGCCACAACACTCAGTCACCGTATGTAAGTACCCAAAATAAAGACTCAACATAAATATAAATTCAATCGGATCAGAAACATTGGAGGAAAGCGGATTAAAACCCAATGCTAACCGCCCATAGAAAATACATGGGTACTATTAGCAAACAAATTCACTTACCAACTCGGCTTAATATCTTAACATTGCCACACTCTCTCATTGCAACTCGGCCCTGATGGTCGCCACCTATAAGTTTATAATTAGTTTTAAAATGTTGGACAGTTGTTTTTACGATATGCAGGCAAACGACAACTTAAAAACATACCGGCTTCAGATGTCCCCAGGCTTAGCCACCGCAACTGGCAGACATTTTGGAATGCTGGATTATATAGAGCGCGATAGGCTGCAGCGGGTCACGTGAGTGCCTGTGTTAAACTCGCGAGATTAAACGTGGAAACGGCGCTGGTAATATGAGGGGATGCCATGACAGGAAATACGTGATAAGTTTTACCCAGCGGTAAACCGAGGCATGCGCTAATTATTTTTCTAAACAAGTCTGACCCGGCAGTAATTCTAGGCATGCTCTGATTCTAAGCATGCGTTAATTATTTGCAAAACGAGTTTGACCCGGCGGTAAAATGAAGCATGCGGATAATATATACTTGGCGGCAATTCAAGGAAATACGGTACTTGGCATGGAACTGTGAACAGGACATGGATCATTGGCATGGATTACAGGTGCGTAGCAGGTGATCGGGGGTGTGAAGGAGGTGATGTTGCCAGGACAAAGAACAGAAACAGACAGGCTTAAATAATACTGTGGTGATTAGTCAAAACAGGTGTGAGACATGAGGACAGGTGAAAACTAATGAGTTGCTATGGTAACAAAACAAACCAGGAAATGCAAAAACAGGAACTGACTGTCCAAAAAACAAAACATAATCACACAGACATGACAGCAACAAGAGAAGTATCCAACACTTCTCTTTTGTAAAGTAAATCTGAACAGCCGATTTGGGCATCTACATCAACTATATGTTTTGCCTGAGAAGCTGGACAGGACAAAAAAAAAAAAGATTTATTTATTTATTTCAACACTTTAGTTTAGACCAGGGGTCGGCAACCTAAAATGTTGAAAGAGCCATATTGGACCAAAAACACAAAAACTGGAGCCACAAAAAAAATATTATTACATACAGATAGTGTGTCATGAGATATAAATTGAATTAAGAGGACTTAAAGGAAATTAAATGACCTCAAATATAGCTACAAATGAGGCATAATGATGCAATATGTACATATAGCTAGCCTAAATAGCATGTTAGCATCGATTAGCTTGCAGTCTTGCAGTGACCAAATACGTCTGATTTGCACACTCCACACAATAAAATCAACAAAACTCACCTTTGTGCATCCACGCACGACGTTAAAAATTTGGTGGACAAAATGAGACGGAAAAAGAAGTGGCTTGGAAAGTCGGAGAAAGTTTTACATGTAAACAAACTACGGTGAGTTCAGGGACCACCAGAATTCGTAGGACAAAACGGCGCTCGCCAAATACTTGAATCAGTCAGGCATGTTTAATAAAAACAGTGTGCTTTATAACAATTAGGGAGGTTTCGTGACATGTTTGTCCTCCTACAGAAACTGCAAACCCCGTTTCCATGAGTTGGGAAATTGTGTTAGATGTAAATATAAACGGAATACAATGATTTGCAAATCATTTCAACCCATATTCAGTTGAATATGCTACAAAGACAACATATTCGATGTTCAAACTGATAAACATTTTTTTTGCAAATAATCATTTTCTCTAGAATTTGATGCCAGCAGCATGTGACAAAGAAGTTGGGAAAGGTGTCAGTAAATACTGATAAAGTCGAGGAATGCTCATCGAACACTTATTTGGAACATCCCACAGGTGTGCAGGCTAATTGGGAACAGGTGGGTGCCATGATTGGGTATAAAAACAGCTTCCCAAAAAATGCTCAGTCTTTCACAAGAAAGGATGGGGCGAAGTACACCCCTTTGTCCACAACTGCGTGAGCCAATAGTCAAACAGTTTAAGAACAACGTTTCTCAAAGTGCAATCGCAACAAATTTAGGGAATACACCTTCTACGGTCCATAATATCATCAAAAGTTTCAGAGAATCCGGAGGAATCACTTTACGTAAGCGGCATGGCTGGAAACGAACATTGAATGACCGTGACCTTCGATCCCTCAGACGGCACTGTATCAAAATGCAACATCAATCTCGAAAGGATATCACCACATGGGCACAGGAACACATCAGAAAACCACTGTCAATAAATACAATTGGTCCCTACATCTGTAAGTGCAAGTTAAAGCTCTACTATGCAAAGCGAAAGCCATTCATCAACAACATCCAGAAATGCTGACGGCTTCTCTGGGCCCTAGATCATCTAAGGTCTGTTCTGTGGTCTGACGAGTCCACATCTCAAATTTTTGGGGGAAATATTCGATATCGTGTCATCCGGACCAAAGGGGAAGCGAACCATCCAGACTGTTATCGACGCAAAGTTCAAAAGCCAGCATCTGTGATGGTATGGGGGTGCATTTGTGCCCAAGGCATGGGTAACTTACACATCAAATTTGGTCACATTTTCAGTAGACCCATAATAAATTTATAAAAGAACCAAACTTCATGAATGTTTTTTGTGACCAACAAGTATGTGCTCCAATCACTTTATCACAAAAAATAACGGTTGTAGAATTTATTGGAAACTCAAGACAGCCTTGACATTATGTTCTTTACAAGTGTATGTGAACTTTTGATCGCAACTATATATATATATATATATATATATATATATATATATATATATATATATATATATATATATATACATATATATATATAAGGGCCACATGATGCTATTTGAGTAAGGGGCCAGGTGAGCTGTCATTGACAGACTGTAGAATGTCCACAAAGAGTGAAAAGTTGGAGGGCGTTTAAAGCAACCACACCAGACGGATTTACATCTGTCATCTCCTTGTAGGACACACACACACACACACACACACACACACACACACACACACACACGCACGGCAGCGTTACGCAGGTTTCGTGGGAAGGCGCCTTTGATCAGAGCAGTTCTCAGAAGTTCTCTGCCATTTTTCAAGCTGTGTACACAACTCCAGAAAAAGGCCAACAATAACAGCGGCATCTTTTTGAGGAGCCGGATACGTTCGCTTGCACACATCCAGTTAGGTGCTACTGTATGTCTGAGGGTAGTTTGAAGCCAGCATTGTGTCACTCTGCAGCTGCACAACAGCATCCCTGACATGGGCTTGAGACTGCAGACCGGGCTCACTTTCTTGAGCCTGCAGGGACCATTTGGAATCGATGGACAAATGTCCAAATAGACATTATTTACGTTTTTTACAGTAATAGAATAGAAAGTACTTTATTGATCCCTGGGGAAAATTCAGCACCACAGTTCACTCACAATAGACAAACACTGAGGTATTTTTTACATGTGAAAAATATGAATATAGTCTATTTATTTTTATTTTTTTATTTTATTTTTTATTTTTTCCAAGATGGCGCTGCTGTAGTGGCTGCTGTAGGCAGGAGCTCTGTGCTCTTGTGTCATCCTTTTGTGTTTCCCTCTTGTTTTTCATGTCTTATTGCCTTTTGGTCCGGGACCCTTTGGGACTGTGTGACAAGGGGTGCCACTTTCGTGACCTCTGTGGTGCTTTTTTTGTGGACTTCTGGATCTGCCTCCCGGGAGCCTTTTGGCCATGGAGACCAGCTGCTGGGTGTCTGCCACACCGGAGTCGGTTTGGAGGGACTGGCGGAGATGCGGATGAGGGGACAGGACTGCAGAGTTTGGAGGGACTGGAGGAGATGCGGATGAGGGGACAGGACTGCAGAGTTTGGAGGGACTGGAGGAGGTGCGGATGAGGGGACAGGGCTGCGGAGCTAGCACTGAGCGCTGGGACGGAGAGGCTTTGTGGTGTCTTGGCTGGGTGAGCAGGTGTCGGACACCTCAGTCACCTTGGACGTATCCTCGCTCATCCATGCGGACTGGACACAGGCCGAAAATGGAGTCGGCTGTCTTGGTTGCTTTGTTGGGTCTGCTCCTGTCTCTGGCCATGCTCCCCCCATCCCAGCGGACGATGGCGTGGAACACCCCAAAGGCCACCACAGTGGATATGTTTCTTTTACTTTTTATTCATAGCTAGTATGTAGAAGTGTCTGGTTGTATCTGCTGCTCTAATGTCTTTAATATCCTCTGTGTTCTTTGATGTTTGATGTTTCCCTCTTACACACATGGAAGAGGGATGTTTACCATGGCTATGAGTTGTTGTTTTTTCCCTTGGCCTCAGTCTGCACCTCCCCTACAGGGCCCAGGCTAAAACCGATTTTTTTTATTTTTTATTTTGTTTTAATCTTTAATTCCTGACGGAATAAATAAAGTACTATCCATCTAATCTAATCTAATCTATTATACAGCATTATTCACATGTGAATAATATAAATAGTCTATTATACAGCATTATTCACATGTGAATAATATAAGTCCAGTCTATTATACAGCATTATTCACATGTGAATAATATAAATACAGTCTATTTCCATCCATCCATCCATTTTCTACCGCTTATTCCCTTTCGGGGTCGCGGGGGGCGCTGGCGCCTATCTCAGCTACAACCGGGCGGAAGGCGGGGTACACCCTGGACAAGTCGCCACCTCATCGCAGGGCCAACACAGATAGACAGACAACATTCACACTCACATTCACACACTAGGGCCAATTTAGTGTTGCCAATCAACCTATCCCCAGGTGCATGTCTTTGGAAGTGGGAGGAAGCCGGAGTACCCGGAGGGAACCCACGCATTCACGGGGAGAACATGCAAACTCCACACAGAAAGATCCCGAGCCTGGATTTGAACCCAGGACTGCAGGAATACAGTCTATTTAACAGAATTATTCACATGTGAATAATATAAATACAGTCTATTATACAGCATTATTCACATGGGAATAATATAAATAGTCTATTATACAGCATTATCCACATGTCAATAACACAAATACAGTCTATTCCATCCATCCATCCATTTTCTACCGCTTATTCCCTTTTGGGGACGCGGGGGGCGCTGGCGCCTATCTCAGCTACAATCGGGCGGAAGGCGGGGTACACCCTGGACAAGTCGCCACCTCATCGCAGGGCCAATACAGTCTATTATACAGCATTATTCACATGTGAATAATAGAAATACAGTGTATTATACAGCATTATTAACATGTGAATTATATAAATACCTTCTCTTATACAGCATTATTCACATGTGAATAATATAAATACAGTCTATTATACAGCATTATTCACATGTGATCAATATAAATACAGTCTATTATACAGCATTATTCACATGTGAGTAATATAGTCTATTATACAACATTATTCACATGTAAATAATATAAATACAGTCTATTATACAGCATTATTCACATGTGAATAATTTAAAAATACAGTCTACTATACAGAATTCTGAATAATATAAATACATTATATATTCAAGCACAGTCAAAAAGGAACATATGCATTACACATTATAATACAGACAGTTCTAAAATGCGACGTGAATGCCATTATGTTCTCCAGACGTAAGTTCCAGGTTCTGTTCAAACTCAGCAAGGGAAAATCATAAGCTAATCGTTTGACGTTATGTGTTTGCTTAAAAGGGGAAGTAGCAAAAATAATAACTTTGCAGGAGTCAACAGAAGGCGAATAGGAACCACCTTACAGGAAGGAGTAACTAGTGAAGAAGATGACATTGGCAAGTACAAAATACAAAACCAGGGAAGTTGGCATGTTGTCCATCCCATCCATCCATTTCCTACCGCTTTCTCCCTTTGGAGCCACGGGGGGCGCAGGTGCCTATCTCAGCTACAATCGGGCGGAAGACCCATGTTGTGTAATTCATAAATAAAAACAGAATACAATGATTTGCAAATCCTTTTTAACTTATATTCCATTGAGTAGACTGCATAGACAAGACATTTCATGTTCGAACTGAGAAACTTCTTTTTTTTTTGCATATAATCATTAACTGGGAATTTAATGGCAGCAACACATTGCAAAAAAGTTGGCAAAGGGGCATTTTTACCACTGTGTTACATGGCCTTTCCTTTTAACAACACTCAGTAAACGTTTGGGATCTGAAGAGACACATTTTTGAAGCTTTTCAGGTGGAATTCTTTCCCATTTTTGCTTGATGTACACCTTAAAGGCCTACTGAAATAAGATCTTATTTAAACGGGGATAGCAGGTCCATTCTGTATGTCATACTTGATCATTTCGTGATATTGCCATATTTTTGCTGAAAGGATTTAGTAGAGAACATCGACGACAAATTTCGCAACTTTTGGTGGCTAATAAAAAAGCCTTGCCTGTACCGGAAGTAGCAGACGATGTGCGTGTGACGTCACGGGTTGTGGAGCTCCTCACATCTGAACATTGTTTACAATCATGGCCACCAGCAGCGAGAGCGATTCAGACCGGGAAAACAACAATTACCCCAATAATTTGAGCGAGGACGAAAGATTCGTGGGTGATGATATTGATAGCGAAGGACTAAAAAAATAAATAAAATAAAGTTTAAAAAAAAAAGGCGATTGCATTGGAACGGATTCAGATGTTTTTAGACACATTTACTAGGATAATTCTGGGAAATCCCTTATCTTTCTATTGTGTTGTTAGTGTTTTAGTGAGATTAAATGGTACCTGATAGTCGGAGGAGTGTGTCCACGGGTGTGTTGAGGCCAGTCTCTGAGGGAAGTCGACGGCAGCTGCATGGACGGCACAAACTAAGCTGATCTCCGGTAAGAGGCGACTTTTTACCACAATTTTCTCACCGAAACCTGCCGGTTGACAAGTGGTCGGGAACCATGTTCGCTTGACCGCTCTGATCCACAGTAAAGTTTCACCTCCGGGAATTTTAAACAAGGAATCACCGTGTGTTTGTGTGGCTAAAGGCTAAAGCTTCCCAACTCCATCTTTATACTTTGACTTCTCCATTATTAATTGAAAAAAATACAAAATATTCAGCAACACAGATGTCCAGAATACTGTTTAATTGTGCGATGGAAAGGGACGACTTTTAGCCGCAAATAGTGCTGGCTAATATGTCCTTACAGTCCATGACATTACGCGTACACGTCATCATTCCGCGACGTTTTCAAGAAGAAACTCCGCGGGGAATTCAAAATTGCAATTTAGTAAACTAAAAAGGTCGTATTGGCATGTGTTGCAATGTTAATATTTCATCATTTACATATAAACTATCAGACTGCGTGGTCGCTAGTAGTGGGTTTCAGTAGGCCTTTAAGTTGTACATCAAGCAAGAATGGGGAAATATTCCACTTGAAAAGCTTCAGAAATTGTCTCCTCAGTTCCCAAACATTTACTGAGTGTTGTTAAAAGGAAAGGCCATGAAACATAGTGGTAAAAATGCCCCTGTGACAACTATTTTGCAATGTGTTGCTGCCATTAAACTCTAAGTTAATGATTATTTGCTAAAAATGTATGTTTATCAGTTGGAACATTAAATATTTTGTCTTTGCAGTCTATTTAATTGAATATAAATTGAAAAGGATTTTCAAATCATTGTAGTCTGTTTTTATTTACCATTTACACAATGTGCCAACTTCACTGGTTCTGGATCTGGTACACGTGTGTGATAGTGATCAATGGAGCCCAGGTTTCTGCTGCTCTTGGTCCACTTTTTGCCTCATTTCCTTCTCTCCCAGCGGGATGAGAGTCTTGCAGCTCGAATGTTTTTTATATTCCATCTCGGTTGAGACTAAACATTTATTTTAGACCCCAATCAGTTTTCTCTCACGTCATCTTTGTCTACCCGGCTCCCTATAGGATACAGGATGGCGGCTCTAAATTTAACGTGCGACCGAGATAAAAGTTTCGACTAAAAACTTGGCTCCTGAAGTGGAGTCGGCCCTTACTTACTTACGGAGACACAAAAGGACACTCTGTTCAGTCTCCAGCAAACGTGGGCTCTGTCAAAGCGGGCCGTCGGCATGTCCAAGGTGTCCCCTGATGAAGACCTGCTCCTCTCAGTGAAAGATGGCCACCGGTGTCTCCCCCAAGGAGCTCGGAGCCGCAGATAACCTGGGAGCGCTGATAGCAAAGAGGGCTAAAATTAGTGCGGGCAGAATGCAGCGTGATAAGACGACTTGAGATGTAGCATTTACACGTCCGTTGTCACTTTGTTGGTGTGCTGCGGGTCCAGCGGATCTTCATCTTTCGGTCATGATTGCTGAAGTGGACGTTCAAGTTGCTATTTATAAAGTATTTGGAACAAGTTCTCGTCACCAAATATGGATGAATTACAATGTGTCGATGAAATACTTGTGGTTATTGGACGTGGGAATCTTTGGACACCTCACAGATTGATTTCGATGCAAGGGTTTGAATCGATTATAAATCATCCATCCATCCATCTTCTTCCGCTTATCTGAGGTCAGGATGCGGTGGCAACAGCCTAAGCAGGGAAACCCAGACTTCCCTCTCCCCAGCCACTTCATCTAGATCTTCCCGGGGGATCCCGAGGCGTTCCCAGGCCAGCCGGAAGACATAGTCTTCCCAACTTGTCCTGGGTCTTCCCCGTGGCCTCCTACTGGTTTGACGCGCCCTAAACACCTCCCTAGGGAGGCGTTTGGGTGGCATCCTGACCAGATGCCCGAACCACCTCATCTGGCTCCTCTCGATGTGGAGGAGCAGCGGCTTTACTTTGAGTTCCTCCCGGATGGCAGAGCTTCTCAAACTATCTCTAAGGGAGAGCCCCGCCACACGGCGGAGGAAACTCATTTCGGCCGCTTGTACCCGTGATTTTATCCTTTCGGTCATGACCCAAAGCTCATGACCATAGGTGAGGATGGGAACGTAGATCGACTGGTAAATTGAGAGTTTTGCCTTCCGGCTCAGCTCCTTCTTCACCACAACGGATTGGTACAACGTCCACATTACTGAAGACGCCGCACCGACCTGCCTGTCAACCTCACGATCCACTCTTCCCTCACTCGTGAACAAGACTCCTAGCTACCTGAACTCCTCCATTTGGGGCAGGGTCTCCTCCCCAACCCAGAGATGGCATTCCACCCTTTTCCGGGCGAGAACCATGGACTCAGACTTGGAGGTGCGGATTCTCATTCCGGTCGCTTCACACTCTGCTGCGAACCGATCCAGTGAGAGCTGAAGATCCCGGTCAGAGGAAGCCTTCAGGACCACATCATCTGCAAAAAGCAGAGACCTAATCCTGCGGTCACCAAACCGATTATAAATCAATTATGCATAAATATTATTAGTATATATATTCTAAATCAGTGGTTCTTAACCTTGTTGGAGGTATCGAACCCCACCAGTTTCATATGCGCATTCACTGAACTGTCAAGAGTTATTTGTTGTTGAACCCCAAGATGCAGAGATGGAGGCAGGCATGGAATGAGAAAACATGATTTAATTAAATACTAAGACAAAAACAAAACCAAAAGGCTACAAACACAAAGCGCGCACGAGGCGGATAACCAAACAAAAGGACCTAGCCTGGGAGCTAGAAAATAACGAACAGGAGCTTAGCGTGGAAGCTAGCGGGTAGTGAACAGGCAAACAGAAGTTGTACTTGTATAATGAAAAATAAAACGGAAGCAGGGAACAAAAAAACAGTAAGCTACAAACATCAACTGAATATAGCTTACCGCTACGCTGCAAAGACAAGGTACGACACAACAGGAGCGATAACACATCACAAGAGCGACTAGACGTGACATCGACAAGACAATACAATGATCCAGCAACTGACACAAGACAAAGCAGGTACAAATAGGAGCGGGCTGATTGGCAACAGGTGTGGCCAGGTGCCAATCAGCTGCAGATGAGGTGACAACATCACACAGGGAGACAAACAGGAAGCTGAACCAAAATAAGAGCACTTGACAGGAGCTAAAGACAGGAGATACTAAACACAGAGGAAACAAAGACGGATGCAGAGGAAAAAACTAAAACATAGACAAACTGTCAGGGGAAAGCCTGACATGAACCCTTCTTAAGTGAAAAATAAAATGTTTTTTTTTTTTCAAATTCAAGACAAAGTTGTATGTTTTTGGTAACACTTTAGTATGGGAACATACTCTAAGTAACAAAGACTTAATTTAAAATTTTTGGACACTAGGGGAACATATTCTAAGTAATAAAGACTTAATTTAGAGTTATTTGGTTAGGGTTAGGGTCAGGGTTAGAGGGTTAGGGTTATAATAAGCCCATGCCGAATAAGGCATTAATTAGTACCTAATGACTAGTTAAGAGCCAATATGTTACTAATTTGCATGTTAATAAGCAACCAATTAATGTTCCCTATACTAAAGTGTTAGCATATTTTTTTACTGGTGCACAAAATGAACCGTGCATGAACATCACCTTGTTCAAACAACAAAACTAAAGACTATTTGTGAACCCAGTTTTTATTTTTCAATAAATGTTATTTATATGCTTTTCCGCCAATGTCTCTCACTCTCGCTACCACCAAAAACTTCTCCTCTCCTTCGCAACTGCTGCCTTTAACAGAGCGACACGTGATTAGACAAACACACTCAGCACTGTCATCTACACACCTGTCATTTATCTCAAAGCCGGTTCTGCCACACCCCACTTCGCTGCAGGTCCGCAGGCCCCGCCCACCACACCAACACAGTGCATAAACTCACAACAAATTACACACCTGCAAATCAATCAGCTGTTGCCGTATCCGTAATATGCCAACAGGGAGAAGTTTGTATCAACACAAAGAGTCGGGCGTGTTTTGACCTCGGCCGAACCCCTGAGGTCGACTAACCGAACCCTTAGGTTTCGATCGAACCCTGGTTAAGAGCCACTGTTCTAAATATAAAGTACAAAGACCTCCAGAAGGTCTTATCTTGGTCCATGTGATTGATGTCAGATGAAACAAAAACTGAGCTGTTTGGCCACAATATCAAGCAATATGTTTGGAGGAGAAAAAGTGAGGCCTTTAATCCCAAGGAACACCACGCCTACTAGATATGCGCGGATAGGCAATTATATCATCCGCAACACCATCACCAAAGTCGTCATCCACCCGCCGTCCACCCGAACCAACATTTTATCAGGACCGTACCCGCCCACCAACCGCTGAAATTTATCAGAGGTCGGCCGCCTTTACCACTCACAGAGCTATTTAAACCTGTTTCACAGAGTAATGAAGACAATTGGTGCATCTAATGTTCTCGCAACAATCCAATAGCGTTCATCCTGATGACAAGAATGTGGGCGTACTGTGAAGCCAATGCCTTTGACACCTTCAACAACATGTACGAACCAACTGTTGGTCAGGCAACATGTTGTGTGCAGCTTCCGCAATTACACGTACAAGATTGAAAGGTATACTGGGTGATACCAGCACCTGATGGGTGCTGGTTAGCGCCTTGCATGGCAGCTCCCTCCATCAGTGTGTGAATGTATGTGTGAATGGGTAAATGTGGAAGTAGTGTCAAAGCGCTTTGAGTACCTTGAAGGTAGAAAAGCGCTTTACAAGTACAACCCATTTATTAATTTATTTAGTGCATTCTGGGAAAAAAATGCTACCTGCTACTTCCGTATAACATACGCTTATTCAGCCTGTTGTTCACTATTCTTTTTTTTTTTTTTAATTGCCTTTCAAATGTCTGTTCTTGGTGTTGTATTTCATCGAATAAATTTCCCCCAAAAATGCGACTTATAGTTGAGTGCAGGGGTCGGCAACCCAAAATGTTGAAATAACGATATTAGACCAAAATTACCCCCCCCCCCCCCAAAAAAAAATCTGTCTGGAACCGCAAAAAATGTAAAGTCTTACTTTGTAGGAGAAAACGGTGCTTGCCAAATACTCTCATCACCGATTGTGCAAGTTCTCCCACTTAAAATGATGACCGAGGTCTGTAATTTTCATCATAGGTACACTTCAACTGTGAGAGACAGAATGTGAAAAAAAAAATCCAGGAATTCACATTGTAGGAATTTTAAATAATTTATTTGTAAATTATGGTGGAAAATAAGTATTTGGTCAACCGTTCAAAGCTCTCACTGATGGAAGGAGGTTTTGGCTCAAAATCTCACGATACATGGCCCCATTCATTCTTTCCTTAACACGGATCAGTCGTCCTGTCCCCTTAGCAGGAAAACAGCCCCAAAGCATGATGTTTCCACCCCCATGCTTCACAGTAGTTATGGTGTTCTTGGGAAGCAACTCAGTATTCTTCTTCCTCCAAACACGACAAGTTGAGTTTATACCAAAAAGTTCTATTTTGGTTTCATCTGACCACATGACATTCTCCCAATCCTCTGCTGTATCATCCATGTATCCATTTTGGTATAAACTCAACTCGTCGTGTTTGGAGGAAGAAGAATACTGAGTTGCATCCCAAGAACACCATACCTACTGTGAAGCATGGGGGTCACAGTTATTTGGTGTCAAACCCCAAGATGCAGAGAAGGAGGCAGGCATTTGGTAAGTAAACATGATTTCATTAAATACTAAGACAAAATCAAAACCAAAATTGTACAAACAAAAAGCGCGCACATGGGCGGAATGACAAACTAAGGGTCTTTAGCATAGAAGCTAGCAAGAAACAAAAAAGGACCTAGCGTGGATAATAGCGGGTAGCAAACAGGAAAAACTGGAAATGGCTAATGCTAACAGAAACAGCTTACCGTTACGACGACCAGGACAATCGTCCTGTCCCTTTAGCACAGGGGTAGGGAACCTATGGCTCTAGAGCCACATGTTGTCCAGAGTCGAGACCCAGGAGGGACCGCTCGTCGGGACCCAGGATGGGCCGCTCGCCTGTGTATCGGTTGGGGACATCTCTACGCTGCTGATCCGCCTCCGCCTGGGATGGTTTCCTGTGGACGGGACTCTCGCTGCTGTCTTGGATCCGCTTTGAACTGAACTCTCGCGGCTGTGTTGGAGCCACTATGGATTGAACTTTCACAGTATAATGTTGGACCCGCTCGACATCCATTGCTTTCGGTCCCCTAGAGGGGGGGGGTTGCCCACATTTGAGGTCCTCTCCAAGGTTTCTCATAGTCATCATTGTCACTGGCGTCCCACTGGGTGTGAATTCTCCCTGCCCACTGGGTGTGAGTTTTCCTTGCCCTTATGTGGGTTTTTCCGAGGATGTCGTAGTCGTAATGATTTGTGCAGTCCTTTGAGACATTTGTGATTTAGGGCTATATAAATAAACATTGATTGATTGATTGATGTGGCTCTTTGGATGACTGCATCTGGCTCTCAGATACATCTTAGCTGACACTGCTTAACACCAGACCTGGGCAAATTAAGGCCCGGGGGCCACATGTGTATTTCAATGGTTGAAATCTGCTCTTTTGCATGATATAGTTACTATGGTAATATAACTGGTTACTATGCTAATCTAATTAGTTACTATGGTAATCTAAATCACGGCAGCTCAGACGAGGCACCAAGCAGTGTGGGTGGTGAGCGTTTCCACACAGTGTTTCCAGAGCGGTCAACCTAAAATGCGATTGCCCGGGACGGACGCGGAAAGACATTTTTACAACAAAGTTCTAAAGTTTTGTGATGTATAAGGTATATCAGATTGTAAGTGTTTTTTTTACCCTTCACTTTCATATTTTCCTGTGTTTGTTGCATTTTTGTTGTGTTTTGCTTGATTGTAAAATATGGCGATCGAGAGGGGGTGTGGCATTCATATGTTGTCAATATTCAGTGTTTTATCGTTCATTGTTAATATTGTAAATCCCGCATTCTTCATTTTCATGTACATTCTGGGTGTTTTGTCCAGTAAAAAAATTTAAAATTTCTTTCTGTTTTTAAGACAGTCTCTCATAACTTTTTTAGCATTAAATCAGACATCATTGTGAGTTTTTGTGTTAGTGTTCCTAAAATTCAGATATACCGGCCCCCCAGACATGTTTTTTTCTCTAAATTTGGCCCCTTGAGTTAAAATAATTGCACAGGCCTGCTTAACACGATTAGTAATTAATAATTCCGCTGGTAATCACAGTGTTCAAAATAACGTTCAACATATAAAACATTCTCATGCATTTTAATCCATCCACCCATTTTTCTACCGCATCTGTTCAAGAAGTCGCATCAATGGTTAGAAGTATTTTATTTATAATTGGTTAGCTTCAGAATAAAAATGTTATTAAAAAAAAAGACTTATTATACTAAAAATGCATGTAATTAGTTATATTCAGTGTTAAAAAATATTATATGGCTCTCATGTTATACACTTTAAAATATTTGGCTTTCATGGCTCTCTCAGCCAAAAAGGTTCCCCACCCCTGCCTTAGCAGAAAAACAGCCCCAAAGCATGATGTTTCCACCCCCATGCTTCACAGTAGGTGTGATGTTCTTGGGAACTACAGTATTGTTCTTCCTCCAAACACGACAAGTTGAGTTTATACCAAAATGGATACATGGATGATACAGCAGAGGATTGGGAGAATGTCATGTGGTCAGATGAAACCAAAATAGAACTTTTTGGTATAAACTCAACTCGTCATGTTTGGAGGAAGAAGAATACTGAGTTGCATCCCAAGAACACCACACCTACTGTGAAGCATGGGGGTGGAAACATCATGCTTTGGGGCTGTTTTCCTGCTAAGGGGACAGGACGATTGATCCGTGTTGAGGAAAGAATGATTGGGGCCATGTATCGTGAGATTTTGATCCAAAACCTCCTTCCATCAGTGAGAGCTTTGAATGGTTGACCAAATTCTTATTTTCCACCATAATTTACAAATAAATTCTTTAAAATTCCTACAATGTGAATTCCTGGATTGTTTTTCCACATTCTGTCTCTCACAGTTGAAGTGTACCTATGATGAAGATTACAAACCTCTGTCATCATTTTAAGTGGGAGAACTTGCACAATCGGTGGCTGACTAAATACTTTTTTGCCCACAGGCAGACTATTTATGATGGGGAACTCAAGACAGCCGTGACATTACGAGTGTACTTTTGACAACGACTGCATAGATTCACACACATCCTGTATGTATGAGGTCGATCGCTTCGACTCGGTCATTTGAAAAGTATTTCGCCGGCTGAAAAAGTGTGGTCACCCCTGCTGTATGCGGTCTGTCGAGCATGAGAGTGATTCCAATGAGCGGTTGGGTGGGACAGGATCTCATGAATGGCCGCCAGTTGAACAGCTGCTAATAACCCCAAACACAGGGCAGCTGTCCGCAACCTGCCCCGCAAAGTGCGACTCGACACGACTGAATTAGTCCACGCCGGGAAGTGCACAAAGTAAACGATCGCCACTCTTGCTCGGACTTGAGTGAAACTTTAGAGTCGGTGCAGATATCGGCTGACCAATGAATGTCAGTCACGGAGCGGGAGCATGCGTGTCATGTCAGACTGTGGTAAAGTCAACACAACCATGATAACATTATGTACGTTTAATGCTGCATACTGTGTTTATTTGGAACATGCATGCATACAACATGATACATCACACATGCATACATACAACATGATACATCACACATGCATGCATACAAAATGACACATCACACATGCATGCATACAACATGACACATCACACATGCATACATACAACATGATACATCACACATGCATGCATACAACATGACACATCACACATGCATGCATACAACATGACACATCACACATGCATGCATACAACATGATACATCACCCATGCATGCATACAACATGACACATCACACATGCATACATACAACATGACACATCACACATGCATGCATACAACATGATACATCACACATGCATGCATACAACATGACACATCACACATGCATGCATACAACATGACACATCACACATGCATACATACAACATGACACATCACACATGCATGCATACAAAATGACACATCACACATGCATGCATACAACATGACACATCACACATGCATACATACAACATGATACATCACACATGCATGCATACAACATGACACATCACACATGCATGCATACAACATGATATATCACCCATGCATGCATACAACATGACACATCACACATGCATACATACAACATGACACATCACACATGCATACATACAACATGATACATCACACATGCATGCATACAACATGACACATCCCACATGCATGCATACAACATGACACATCACACATGCATACATACAACATGACACATCACACATGCATGCATACAAAATGACACATCACACATGCATGCATACAACATGACACATCACACATGCATACATACAACATGATACATCACACATGCATGCATACAACATGACACATCACACATGCATGCATACAACATGACACATAACACATGCATGCATACAACATGATACATCACACATGCATGCATACAACATGATACATCACACATGCATGCATACAACATGACACATCACACATGCATGCATACAGCATGATACATCACACATGCATGCATACAGCATGACACATCCCACATGCATGCATACAACATGACACATTACACATGCATGCATACAACATGATACATCACACATGCATGCATACATGAAACATCACACATGCATGCATACAACATGACACCTCACGCATGCATGCATACAACATGACACCTCACACATGCATGCATACAATATGACAGATCACACATGCATGCATACAACATGACACATCACACATGCATGCATACAACATGCTACATCACACATGCATGCATACAACATGACACATCACGCATGCATGCATACAACATGATACATCACACATGCATGCATACAACATGACACATCGCACATGCATGCATACAACATGATGCATCACACATGCATGCATACAACATGACACATGCATGCATACAACATGATACATCACACATGCATGCATACAACATGATACATCACGCATGCATGCATGCACACAACATAATACATCACACATGCATTTATACAACATGATGCATCACACATGCATGCATACAGCATGATACATCACACATGCATGCACACAACATGATACATCACACATACATGCATACAACATGAAACATCACACATGCATGCATACAGCATGATACATCACACATGCATGCATACAACATGACACATCACACATGCACGCATACAACATGACACATCACACATGCATGCATACAACATAACACTTCACAATTTCCGGTTTCGCCATTTAACTTATTCGAAAAGCAGTAGGAAGAAGCAGAGTTTATTTAACCATACCATTTTTGCTTTCTCTAGCAGTTGTTCACCCTTTTGTTCACTACCTGTTCTCAATGTATTCACAATATACTCCATAAGTAATAACATTAAAAATACATAAATAAATAAGTTATATTTCATATGGTGGGATAAATAAGATTATATCGAAAATGAATGGATGGATGAAATAAATTATAAATGTTTATCATGGTTCTTCTTTGTACTTTGTGAACCCTTTTTTGAACAGTCTCATGAACCGAATCATATTAGTAATTTGTTTTATTTCTTTGCTTAATCCATTCCATAATTTAATTCCACATACAAATATATTGCAGGTTTTAAGTGTTGTACGTGCGTACAAATGTTTTAAATTACTTGTTCCTCTAAGCTTATATTTATCCTCTTTTGTTGAGAAGAATTGTTTTACATTCTTGGGTAGCAGGTTATAGTTTGCGTTGTGCAAAGTTTTTAGCTGTTTCCAAATTCGCTAAATTGTGGAATTTCAGTGTTTTTGATTCAATAAATAAAATGTTTCTATGTTCTTTGTATCCAACATGATGTATTGTTCTCACTGATCTTTTTTGTAAAAGTTAATTAAGGGAATTCTTTTTAGGGGATGATGGACGTCCACATGTGTTGACGTGAGCACACTATTTCTATCATGGGAACAGATGCAGGATTGCCTGCGGAAGAACATAACAGTGAAACCTAATCACTGGGACGTGGTCACATGACTTTTCATGTTGTAAAACTTGCAGCTTCCACTTAGCTCATCCTCCAGGAGTCTTTTTTAGGGTTTATGGCCTGTCCGTCCACAGCCTTTCATCCATTCATCCATCTTCTACCGCTCGTCCCTTTTTAAGGTCCGGTATAGTACTGGTATAGTATCGCGGTACTAATGAATCAAAGACGATACTATACTCTGTTTGAAAAGTACCGGCTCCCGGGCATGACGGCGTGTCATCACGTCGTGACATTGCTGGTTTTACGAGCAGAGGAGCACGTTCGGCAGCGCACATTTACAGAGTACTTACAAACAGACAGAGTGTGTAGACAGAAAAGGGAGAATGGATGCATTTTGGCCTAAAAAACACATATAAAGATGAAATACCTCAGGAAGCGGTGCCTAAAGACATGGCTAGCTAGCGAGCTGCAAATGTCCATTCGCAGTCGGCAGTGTTTTAGCTACTTCTAAATCACTAATCCTTGTCTCCAAAGTAAGCTTCTTACAAGAAGGACGAGGAATAGCTAAACATGCTTCACTACTCACCGGACACGATAGCTAAACGCTAACAGAAAGCTAGCATCCTGAATGTAAACAAACACATGGGTGGATCTACACCTCACATCCACTGTAATGATACCAAGTAGAAGAGCGTATCTAGTCGATACTACTATGATTACATCTAGAGATGTCCGATAATGGATTTTTTACCGATATCCGATATTGTCCAACTCTTAATTACCGATACCGATATACACAGTCGTAGAATTAACACATTATTATGCCTAATTTTGTTGTGATGCCCCGCTGGATGCATTAAACAATGTAACTAGGTTTTCTTAAATAAATCAACTCAAGTTATGGAAAAAATGTGAACATGGCACTGCCATATTTATTATTGAAGTCACAAAGTGCATTATTTTTTTTTAACATGCCTCAAAACAGCAGCTTGAAATTTGGGACATGCTCTCCCTGAGAGAGCATGAGGAGGTTGAGGTGGGGTTAGGGGAAAGCAGGGGTGTGTGTATTGTAGCGTCCCAAAAGAGTTAGTGCTACAAAGGATTCTGGGTATTTTGTTCTGTTGTGTTTATGTTGTGTTACAGTGCAGATGTTCTCCCGAAATGTGTTTGTCATTCTTGTTTGGTGTGGGTTCACAGTGTGGCGCATATTTTTAACAGTGTTAAAGTTGTTTATACGGCCACCCTCAGTGCGACCTGTATGGCTGTTGACCAAGTATGCGTTCTATTCACTTGTGGGTGTGAAAAGCCGTAGATATTATGTGATTGGGCCGGCACGCAAAGACAGTGCTTTTAAGGTTTATTGGCGCTCTGTACTTTTCCCTACATCCTTGCACAAAGCGGCATTTTAAAAAGTCATACATTTACTTTTTGAAACCGATACCGATAATTTTGAAGCCGATACCGATCATTTCCGATATTACATTTTAAAGCATTTATCGGCCCATAAAATCGGCAGTCCGATATTATCGGACATCCCTAATTACATCGATATTATTTATCATCACAAAATGTTTTAAAATATATATTATGGTTAGCCCTACGATGAGTTGGCGACTTGTCCAGGGTGTGAAACGCCTTCCACCCAAATGCATTTGAGACAGGCTCCAGCGACCCCCCGCGACCCCAAAAGGGACAAGCGGTAGAAAATGTCAGGAAATATGTCCCTGGACACATGAGGACTTTGAATATGACCCATGTATGATCCTGTAACTACTTGGTATCAGATCGATATCCAAATTTGTGGTATCATCCAAAACAAATGTAAAGTATCTAAACAAGAGAAGAATAAGTGATTATTACATTTTAACAGAAGTGTAGATAGAAAATAAGCAGATATTAACAGTAAATGATCAAGTGGATTTATAATATTTTTTTACAGCTTGTCCCTCCTAATTCTGACAAAATAATAGGTAGATAAATGACACAATATGTTACTGCATACGCCAGCAGACTAATTAGGAGCTTTTGTTTGTTTACTTACTACTAAAAGACAAGTTGTCTAGTATGTTCACTATTTTATTTAAGGACAAACTGGCAATAATAAACATATGTTTAATGTAACCTATATTTGTTGTTAAAATATAGCCAATAATGCCATATTTTATGGTCCCCTTTTATTTAGAAAAGTACAGAAAAGTATCGAAATACATTTTGGTACCAGTACTAAAATATTGGTATCGAGACAACATCTGGACACATCTTTGTTTGAATCCCAGTGTCCTTGACACGGTCATGTGATACATTGGATTCAGTTTTAAGGCGTTGCGTCGTCCCGCTTTGAAGTAAAAGCCTCTGTCAGCCAGGCAAATGTAAATATGCTATGGAAAAAAAGAATAAACATGAGCTGATGAGGGAGATGGTAATGATGTTTATGTGGAGTCTGGCCGTTTAAGAGGTTTTATTGACAGACAAGGCGCACAAAGTTTGCTTGTAATATAGCTATCAACGGGAATGGACTATTAGTAAACAATCTAGTATTGTGCAACGGGGTCAGGATCCATCGTGGAATGTCGGTTCACCTCAGATTTGTTTTTTTAAACTGACATAAAAATGTAAATAAAGATTTTGTACAGACATATTAGGTTGAGTTGGAAGTGATTATGATATTTGCTTTACTGCAAGTGCAGTTCAGCCTTAAAAAAGATCTCTTGACTCGCTCATGTCTTTGTGATCATGTTCTGTTTTGTTTTTGTTTTTGTTTTCACGAGCAACACTAAATTGGTCCTAGTGTGTGAATGTGAGTGTGAATGTTGTCTGTCTATCTGTGTTGGCCCTGCGATGAGCTGGCGACTTGTCCAGGGTGTAAACCGCCTTCCGCCCAATGTAGCTGAGATAGGCACCCCCCCCCCACCTCCCCACCACCACCACCACCACCCCACCACCCGCGACCCTGGCAGGAAATGGATGGATGGATTACCATTCACTTCACCCTTTCTCATGCACCTGTTGTCAATCACCACGTCACCATTTAAGCCTGCAGTTGCCAGGCAGTCAGCCTGGCGACATCACCCTCTATCACCTCCTACACACCCATGTTATCCATGCCGATGATCCATACTCCTTTCTCCTTCAAAGTAAGTTTTTCGTTATTCATGCCATAGTGCAAGTTTTTTTTTTATGTCCATAGTTTTGCCTTAGTGCAAGGTTTGTTATTAGAGCAGAGTTTTTGTACCTCCTCTGTGAGCGCTTTTGGTTTGTACCTTTTTTTGACTTAATAATTAAAAGATGTCCTTACCTTCACGCCGTGTCCGCTCCAATTACTTTGCAACAATCCACACCCAAGCCCACGCCTTGACAGACTCAGGGTTTTTCCCAATAGGCCATGGAAATAAAAATAATCCACTCTAGGGTCACTGGTGAAAAACTTGCATCGATTACACAAAACCTAAAACCAGCGAAGTTGGCACGATGTATAATTCATAAATAAAAACATAATATTTGCAAATCCTTTTCAACTTATATTCAATTGAATAGACTGCAAAGACAAAATATTTAATGTTCAAACTTTGAACAATTTTTTTTTTTTGCAAATATAACAATCCGGATGGTTATTTTCCTCTTTGTTCCGGAGGACACGACGCCCGCATTTTCCAAAAACAATTTAAATTCTGGACTCTTCAGACCACAGAACACTTTTCCACTTTGCATCAGTCCATCTTGGATGAGCTCGGGCCCAGCGAAGCCGGTGGCATTTCTGGGTGTTGTTGATATATGGTTTTTCATTTGCATGTAGAGTTTTACCTCACACTTACAGATGTGCACTGCAAAAACTGAAATCTATGTATGATTAAATATCTCAAATAAGGGTGATATTTGCTTATTTTTTAATTTGATAAGATAATTATTCTCACTAAGAAGATTTTATGTTTTTTTAAGTGTTTTGGTCTTAAATGATCTCTCGCAGTTAAGAAATATATTCTTAACTGCTTCCTTTCCATTAAGAAAAATAAAACCGTTTTTAGTATAAGTTTGCTGGTTTCAAAAAATGTAATACCTTGCGCATATCATTATGTAAAGATAACTGCACTAGGATTTACTTAATTTAAGAATATTTTTCAACATATTGAGAAAAAAGGACTCATATTTTTTTCTATCAAAAATAGCGCACTTGTTATTAGTGAAAATATACTTGTTTGAAGATATTTTGGGGTTTATTGAGGTTAGCTAATTTTACTTGTTTTGGAAAGTCTTGACAAGCCACATTTTCTTGTTTTTTTGGCAGATCATTTGGCTTAGGTCAAATAAAACACCCCTCATTTTTGTAATTTTTTTGTAACGTTTTTGAAACCTGACTTTTTTCAATGTAGCGACCAACTGTAGTTACTGACAGTGGTTTTTTGAAGTGTTCCTGAGCCCATGTGGTGATATCCTTTACACACTGATGTCGCTTTTTGATGCAGTACCGCCTGAGGGATCGAAGGTCCTTAATATCATCATGGCTTACATGCAGTGATTTCTCCAGATTCTCTGAACTTTTTGATGATATTACGGACCGTCGATGGTGACATCCCTAAATTCCTTTCAATAGCTAGTTGACAAATGCTGTTCTTAAATTGTTAGACATTTTGCTCACATATTTGTTCACAAAGTGGTGACCCTCGCCCCATCCTTGTTTGTGAATGACTGAGCATTGCATGGAAGCTGCTTTTATACCCAATCATGGCACCCACCTGTTCCCAATCAGCCTGTTCACCTGTGGGATGTTCCAAATAAGTGTTTGATGAGCATTCATCAACGTTGTCAGTCTTTTTTGCCACTTGTGCCAGCTTTCTTGAAACATGTTGCAGGCAGCAAATTCCAAATGAGCTAATATTTGCAAAAAAATAACACATTGTTCCAGTTCGAACAAGAAATATCTTGTCTTTGCAATCTATTCAATTGAATATAAGTTGAAAAGGATTTGCAAATCATTGTATTCTGTTTTTGTTTACCATTTACACAATGTGCCAACTTCACGGGTTTTGGGTTATGTACATAATTCCTTAAACCTTTGTGGGTCTTTTTGTTCCCTTTAAAGATGACATCATGCCACAGGATGTTAATTTTTAAAGGAGTTGTAAAGGAATTAATGTCCAATTTTGCATTTTTCGTTTTTTACTAGGTTGTTGGTTTTTTTTAGCACGAGCTATTGAGGGTTATACTTTGGAGTTCCTTTTTGTCCCCTATCGACTTCCCTTTTATAATGTCCATTTTTTATGTACTCTTAACCTGTTATTTCATCATACTTGTTCCATGGAAACCAAATGAATCCAAGCATTTCCCTTTAAAATGCGTGCAAATCCTTTTAGAGGTTTAATTTGACCCTTCCACCACTAGATGCCACTAGATTATCATAGAGTGCTATACATTCATATTAGACGCACTTGACGATAATTTACAGTGGGGTAAAAAAGTATTTAGTCAGCCACCGACTGTGCAAGTTCTCCCACTTAAAATGATGACAGAGGTCTGTGATTTTCATCATAGGTACACTTCAACTGTGAGAGACAGAATGTGAAAAAAAATCCAGGAATTCACATTGTAGGAATTTTAAAGAATTTATTTGTAAATTATGGTGGAAAATAAGTATTTGGTCAATCATTCAAAGCTCTCATTGATGGAAGGAAGTTTTGGCTGAAAATCTCACGATACATAGCCCCATTCATTCTTTCCTTAACACGGATCAATCGTCCTGTCCCCTTAGCAGAAAAACAGCCCCAAAGCATGATGTTTCCACCCCCATGCTTCACAGTAGGTATGGTGTTCTTGGGATGCAACTCAGTATTCTTCTTCCTCCAAACACAACGAGTTGAGTTTATACCAAAATGGATACATGGATGATACAGCAGAGGATTGGGAGAATGTCATGTGGTCCGATGAAACCAAAATAGAACTTTTTGGTATAAACTCAACTGGTCGGGTGTGGAGGAGGAAGAATACTAAGTTGCATTCCAAGAACACCATATCTACTGTGAAGCATGGGGGTGGAAACATCATGCTTTGGGGCTGTTTTTCTGCTAAGGGGACAGGACGATTGATCCGTGTTAAGGAAAGAATGAATGGGTCCATGTATCGTGAGATTTTGAGCCAAAACCTCCTTCCATCAGTGAGAGCTTTGAATGGTTGACCAAATACTTATTTTCCACCATAATTTACAAATAAATTCTTTAAAATTCCTACAATGTGAATTCCTGGATTTTTTTTCACATTCTGTCTCTCACAATTGAAGTGTACCTATGATGAAAATTACAGACCTCTGTCATCATTATAAGTGGGAGAACTTGCACAATCGGTGGCTGAGTAAATACTTTTATGTCATTAAATTGATGTTGGTGAGTTGGAAGTGATTAGGGTTGTCCGGTATACCGTTACTAGTTTAGTACCACCATATTACCATGAATTGATTAACGTGGACCCCGACTTAAACAAGTTGAAAAACTTATTGGGGTGTTACCATTCAGTGGTCAATTGTACTGAATATGTACTGTACTTTGCAAATCTACTAATAAAAGTTACAATCAATCAATCAATACTAATGAATCATAATCGGTACTATACCGCCTCTAAAAAGCAGCGGTTCCCCCTGCCGTGACATTGCTGCTCTTACGAGCAGAGGAGCATGTTCGGCAGCGCACAATCCCGGAGTACTTGCAAGCAGACACAGTGTGAAGTTATAACAATTGAATGCCCTCAGGAAGAGGTGCTTTAAGACATGGCTCGCCAGCTAGCGGCTAACATCCATCCATAGCTACTTCTAAATCATTAATCCTTGTCTCCATGGCGACAAATAAAGTAAGTTTCTTAAAAAGACGAGGAATAGCTAAACATGCTTCACTACACACCGTAAGAAGATACAATAGATCATTGGCGTCACAATGTAAACAAATGCTATAGGTAGGTGAAGTGAAGTGAAGTGAATTATATTTAGGTCTACACATGACATCTACTGTACTGGATACGAAGTACCAGAGTGTATCTCGTCGATACTACTATGATTACATTACATATAAATCTTTTTTTCCTTTAAAAAAAAAAATCACATTGTGTTTATAAACCCAGGAACTACGTCCCTGGACACATGAGAACTTTGAATATGACCAATGTACAAACCCCGTTTCCATATGAGTTGGGAAATTGTGTTAGATGTAAATATAAACGGAATACAATGATTTGCGCATCATTTTCAACCCATATTCAATGGAAAGCACTACAAAGACAAGATATTTGATGTTCGAACTCATAAACTTTATTTTTTTCGCAAATAATAATTAACTTAGAATTTCATGGCTGCAACACATGCCAAAGTAGTTGGGAAAGGGCATGTTCACCATTGTGTTACATCACCTTTTCCTTTAACAACACTCAATAAACGTTTGGGAACTGAGGAAACTCATTGTTGAAGCTTTGAAAGTGGAATTGTATCCCATTCTTGTTTTATGTAGAGCTTCAGTCGTTCAACAGTACGGGGTCTCTGCTGTTGTATTTTACGCTTCATAATGCTCCACACATTTTCGATGGGAGACAGGTCTGGACTGCAGGCGGGTCAGGAAAGTACCCGCACTCATTTTTTAGAAAGCCACGCTGTTGTTACACGTGCTGAATGTGGCTTGGCATTGTTTGCTGAAATAAGCAGGGGCGTCCATTAAAAAGACGGCGCTTAGATGGCAGCATATGTTGTTCCAAAACCTGTATGTACCTTTCAGCATTAATGGTGCCTTCACAGATGTGTAAGTTACCCATGCCTTGGGCACTAATGCATCCCCATACGATCACAGATGCTGGCTTTTGAACTTTGCGTCGATAACAGTTTGGATGGTTTGCTTCCCCTTTGGTCCGTATGACACAATGTCGAATATTTCCAAAAACAATTTGAAATGTGGACTCGTCAGACCACAGAACACTTTTCCACTTTGCATCAGTTCATCTTAGATGGTCTCGGGCCCAGGCGGCGTTTCTGGATGTTGTTGATAAATGGCTTTCGCTTTGCATAGTAGAGCTTTAACTTGCACTTACAGATGTAGCGACCAACTGTAGTTCCTGACAGTGGTTTTCTGAAGTGTTCCTGAGCCCATGTGGTGATATCCTTTAGAGATTGATGTCGGTTTTTGATATAGTGCCGTCTGAGGGATCGAAGGTCACGGTCATTCAATGTTGGTGTCCGGTCATGCCGCTTACGTGGAGTGATTTCTCCAGATTATCAAAACCTTTTGATGATATTATCGACCGTGGATGTTGAAATCCCTAAATTTCTTGCAATTTCACTTTGAGAAACGTTGTTCTTAAACTGTTTGACTATTTGCTCAAGCAGTTGTGGACAAAGGGGTGTACCTCGCCCCATCCTTTCTTGTGAAAGACTGAGCATTTTTTGGGAAGCTGTTTTTATACCCAATCATGGCACCCACCTGTTCCCAATTAGTCTGCACACCTGTGGGATGTTCCAAATAAGTGTTTGATGAGCATTGCTCAACTTTATCAGTATTTATTTCCACCTTTCCCGACTTCTTTGTCACGTGTTGCTGGCATCAGATTCTAAAGTTAATGATTATTTGCAAAAAAAAATAAAAAGGTTTATCATTTTTTCAACATCAAATATGTTGTCTTTGTAGCATATTCAACTGAATATGGGTTGAAAATGCTTTGAAAATCATTGTATTCTGTTTATATTTACATCTAACACAATTTCCCAACTCATATGGAAACGGGGTTTGTATGATCCTGTAACTTCTTGGTATCGGATCGATACCTACATTTGTGGTATCATCCAAAACTAATGTAAAGTATCAAACAGAAGAATAAGTGATTATTACATTTTAACAGAAGTGTAGATAGAACATGTTAAAACAAAAAATAACCAGATATTAACAGTAAATGAAAAAGTAGACTAATTATTTTTTACAGATTTTCCTTTATAATGTTGACAAAATAATATAATGATAAATGACAAAATATGTTTCTGCATACGTCAGCAGACTAGTTAGGAGCCTTTGTTTGTTTACTTACTAATAAAAGACAAGTTGTCTAGTATGTTCACTATTTTATTTAAGTACAAACTTGCAATAATAAACATATGTTTAATGTTCCCTTAGATTTTTTTTCTTCAAATAAAGTCATTAATGCCATTTTTGTGGTCTCCTTTATTTGAGAAAAGTAAAGAAAAGTATCGATATACATTTTGGTACTAGAACCCTAGTAGTGACATTACAGTTGTGTGGATGTGCTTACCAAAATATTGTGCCATCCATCCATCCATTTTCTACCGCTTGTCCCGCTCCGCGTCGCAGGGGTGCTGGAGCCTATCTTAGCGTCTTCTAATATTGTGTTGTTTGTGTTTTCGCCTAAAAAAAAATAAATAAGTGTTTTCTTTGACAAAAGGGCATAAAACATAATATAGAATAAATAAATACACTTTATATCAACAGATAGAGCTTAGGTTGACCTAGAGATCCAAGTATTTACCATCCATCCATCCATTTCCTACCGCGTATCTCTCTATCTCAGCTGCATTTGGGTGTAAGGTGGGGTACACCCTGGACAAAAATAAAACAAATATTTGTATATATGACTTACTTTTAAGACTGGCTGAAACCCTTTGGGGTCCCAGGGACGTATAACCTACACCAGGGGTCACCAACACTGTGCCCACGGGGCACCAGGTCGCCCGTAAGGACCAGATGAGTCGCCCACTGGCCTGTTCTAAAAATAGCTCAAAAAGCAGCACTTACCAGTGAGCTGCCTCTATTTTTTTTTTTTTTTTTTTATTTACTATCAAGCTGGCCTCGCTTTGCTCGACATTTTTAATTCTAAGAGAGACAAAACTCAAATAGAATTTGAAAATCCAAGAAAATATTTTAAAGACTTGGTCTTCACTTGTTTAAATAAATGTGTTTATTTTTTTTACTTGGCTTCTTCTAACTTTCAGGAAGACAATTTTAGAGAAAAAATACAACCTAAAAAATGGTTTTAGGATTTTTAAACACATATACCTTTTTACCTTTCACATTCCTTCCTCTTCTTTCCTGACAATTTAATTCAATGTTTAAGTTTTTTTTTTATTATTGTAAAGAATAATAAATACATTTTAATTTAATTCTTCATTTTAGCTTCTGTTTTTTCGACAAAGAATATTTGTGAAATATTTCTTCAAACTTATTATGATTAAAATTCAAAAAAAGTATTCTGGCAAATCTAGAAAATATTTAGAATCAAATTTAAATCTTATTTTAAAGTCTTTTGAATTTATTTTAAAATTTTTGTTCTGGAAAATCTAGAACAAATAATGATTTGTCTTTGTTAGAAATATAGCTTGGTCCAATTTGTTATATATTCTAACAAATTGCAGATTGGATTTTAACCTATTTAAAACATGTCATCAAAATTCAAAAATTATTCTCAATCAGGAAATATTACTAATGATATTCCATAAAAAATGTTTTTAATTTTTTCAAAAAGATTCGAATTAGCTAGTTTTTCTCTTCATTCATTTTTGGTTGAATTTTGAATTTTAAAGAGTCGAAATTTATTTATTCCCTACAAAAAACCTTCCGTAAAAGGAAAAAAAAATGTACGACGGAATGACACTCAGAAACACCCATTTTTTTATATATATATAGATTTATTTATTAAAAGGTAAATTGAGCAAATTGGCTATTTCTGGCAATTTATTTAAGTGTGTATCAAACTGGTAGCCCTTCGCATTAATCAGTACCCAAGAAGTAGCTCTTGGTTTCAAAAAGGTTGGTGACCCCTGATCTATACCAATCACCACATTCAGGGTATGGGTAAGTGTTAAAGGTATGTTACGGAGTACTTGTAATTGTGTGTTGATTTGGCAGAGGTGAAGTTCCAATATTTATTAAGGACTTTATTGGTCCCAGAAGGTCAGACCGTGCCAGACATGGAGCCTCTGTGATGTGTTGTCCCGCAGGGTTCTTGTCTTGGTCCCATGTCGTTTTGTAATTTATGCTTCCCTTCAGGCCAGGTTATTAAAGCCCCAGTGACATCTGACGTGGTCATGGTCTGCTCCCTTTTTGGTCTGCGCTCTACAGGTCAGGAGCTCTTGTATTAGGAGGATGTTTATGGATGTTCTCATTCATCCATTCATCCCAGCCAGGTTTGTATCACGTGACACAATAGAGGCGTCTGTTCATGTTCTCATTTTATTTACATCCATCGGAACTGGGCTGTTTAGTTTGTCTTAGACGATGTTTCGCCTCTCATCCATGTGGACTTCCTTGATCAATGCTTGTAGACTTCAATTGGTCAGCTTAGTGTAAATTGGTCAGATCTAGTTTTAGACTTAGTGTAAATTGGTCATATCTAGTCCTAGACTTAGTGTAAATTGATCTTATCTTGTCTTACACTAAGTGTAAATTGGTCAATCTTGTTTTAGACTGGTTATTGGTTATATCGAGTCTTACACTTACTGTAAATTGGTCAGATCTCGTCTTGGACTTAGAGTAAATTGGTCAGATCTCATCTTAGATTTAGTATAAATTGGTCAGATCTCGTCTATGACTTAGTGTAAATTGGTCATATCTCATCTTAGACATAGTGTAAATTGGTAATATCGAGTCTTAGAGTTATTGTAAATTGGTCACATCTTGTTTTAGACTTACTGTAAATTGGTCAGATCTAGTCTTAGATTTAGTGTAAATTCGTCAAATCTCATCTTATACTTAGTGTAAATTGGTCATATGTAGTCTTAAACTTAGTGTAAATTGGTCAGATCTAGTCTTAGATTTATTATAAATTGGTCATATCTAGTTTTAGACTTAGTGTAAATTGGTCAATCTTGTCTTAGACTTAGTGTAAATTGGTCAGATCTTGTCTTAAACTTACTGTAATTTGGTCAGATGTCATCTTAGATTTAGTATAAATTGGTCAGATCTCGTCTTAGACTTAGTGTAAATTGATCTTTTCTCGTCTTACACTTAGTGTAAATTGGTCAATCTTGTCTTACTTAGTGTAAATTGGTAATATCGAGTCTTAGACTTACTGTAAATTGGTCACATCTTGTTTTAGACTTACTGTAAATTGGTCAGATATAATCTTAGATTTAGTGTAAATTCGTCAAATCTCATCTTATACTTAGTGTAAATTGGTCATATCTAGTTTTGGATTTAGTGTAAATTGGTCAGATTTCATCTTAGATTTAGTGTAAATTGGTCAGATCTTGTTTTAGACTTACTGTACATTGGTCAGATCTCGTCTTAGACTTACTGAAAATTGGCCAGATCTCGTCTTAGACTTTGTGTAAATTGATCCTATCTCGTCTTACACTTAGTGTAAATTGGTCAGATCTCGTCTTTGACTTAGTGTAAATTGGTCAGATCTTGTCTTAGACTTACTAAAAATTGGTCAGATCTCGTCTTAGACTTAGTGTAAATTGGTCAGATCTCATCTTAGACTTAGTGTAAATTGTTCAGATCTCTTCTTACACTAAGTGTAATTTGGTCAATCTCGTCTTAGACTTAGTGTAAATTGGTCAGATCTCGTCTTAGATTTAGTATAAATTGGTCAGATCTCGTCTTTGACTTAGTGTAAATTGGTCATATCTAGTCCTAGACTTAGTGTAAATTGATCCTATGTGTAAATTGGTCAATCTCGTCTTAGACTTAGTGTAAATTGGTCATATCCAGTCTTAGACTTACTGTAAATTAGTCAGATCTCGTCTTGGAGTAAATCGGTCAGATCTCGTCTTTGATTTAATATAAATTGGTCAGATCTCGTCTTAAACTTAGTGTAAATTGGTCAGATCTCATCTTAGACTTAGTGTAAATTGATCAATCTCGTCAATTGGTAATATCGAGTCTTAGACTTACTTCAAATTGGTCACATCTAGTTTTAGACTTACTGTAATTTGGTCAAATCTAGTCTTAGATTTAGTGTAAATTGGTCAAATGTCATCTTATACTGAGTGTAAATTGGTCATATCTAGCTTTAGACGTAGTCTAAATTGATCAGATCTCGTCTTAGATTTAGTGTAAATTGGTCAGATCTCGTCTTAGACTTACTGAAAATTGGTCAGATCTCGTCTTAGACCTAGTATAATTTGATCCTATCTCGTCTTACAATTAGTGTAAATTGGTCATATCTCGTCTTTGACTTAGTGTAAAATTGGTCAGATCTCATCTTAGACTTAGTGTAAATTGGTCATATCGAGTCTTAGACTTCCTGTATATTGGTTAGATATCGTCTTGGACGTACTGTATATTGGACAGATCTTGTCTTAGACTTAGAGTAAATTGGTCAGATTTAGTCTTAGATTCATTATAAATTGGTCAGATTGTTTATTATTATTATTATTCTTCGGTCAATGATCAACAAAATAAACAAACAGTTGTGCATTCATAGATTGAAAATTAAAATGTTGCAGACCGAAAGGGTTTAGGCTGAAGTTGGACACTTATTGCGCCTAACCCTTTAAACAATATCAAGTACAAAACGAACTTCGGAAAATTATGAAATGTCCTTTGCACAACATATTATGAATCCACATTCTACACAACACGAACGTAGTTCAATTATATACACAGTAAAGGCATGTGAAATATCCGTGCACACGTATTAAACCTTTGCACCAATTATATAGTATATATACAAACAATTATACTTCCATTATTAGTCATATCCCGCATTTAGTTTTTAATATTAATCATAGTATAAACTACAATATTGGTTCAAGAGTGATAGATTTTTTTCAAGACATTAGTCTTAAAGATCTCGTCTTAGACTTAGTGTAAATTGGTCAGATCTTGTCTTAGATTTAGTATAAATTGGTCATATCTAGTTTTAGACTTAGTGTAAATTGGTCATATCTAATTTTAGACTAAGTGTAAATTGGTCATATCTAGTCCTAGACTTAGTGTAAATTGATCCTATCTTGTCTTACACTTCTGTAAATTGGTCAGTTTGTCTTAAACTTACTGTAAATTGGTTAGCGCTCATCTTAGACTTAGTGTAAATTGGTCAGCTTTTGTCTTAGATTTAGTATAAATTGGTCATATCTAGTTTTAGACTTAGTGTAAATTGGTCAGATCTCGTCTTAGATTTGGTATAAATTGGTCAGGTCTCGTCTTCGACTTAGTGTAAATTGGTCAGATCTTGTCTTAGATTTAGTATAAATTGGTCAGGTCTCGTCTTTGACTTAGTGTAAATTGGTCACATCAAGTCTTAGACTTAGTGTAAATTGGTCATATCGAGTCTTAGACTTACTGTAAATTTGTCAGATCTCGTCTTAGATTTAGTATAAATTGGTCATATCTAGTTTTAGACTTAGCGTAAATTGGTGATATCTCATCTTAGACTTAGTGTAAATTGGTCAGATCTCGTCTTAGATTTTGTATGAATTGGTCAGATCTCATTTTTGACCCAGTGTAAATTGGTCATATCAAGTCCTAGACTTAGTGTAAATTGATCCTATCTTGTCTTACACTTAGTGTAAATTGGTCAATCTTGTCTTAGACTTAGTGTAAATTGGTCAGATCTTGTCTTAGACTTACTGTAAATTGGTTAGCTCTCGTCTTAGACTTAGTGTAAATTGGTCAAATCTCGTCTTAGACTTAGTGTAAATTGATCCTATCTCGTCTTACACTAAGTGTAAATTGGTCAATCTCGTCTTAGACTTAGTGTAAATTGGTCATATCTTGTCTTAGACTTACTGTAAATTGGTTAGCTCTCGTTTTAGACTTGGTCAGATCTCGTCTTAGATTTATTATAAATTGGTCATGTCTTGCCTGAGAGGCAAAACGACTGAGTTGCGATCGATTAAACGCGCTGAGTAAATTTGGAAAAGTTGTCTCAAAGTATACACAACAAAAGATCCATGTTTTAAAGTGATTATCCCTAAGATTTTAGGAACATAACATATTTATCGGCTTTGCTTATCCATTTCCTGAAGAACCCAATACTTAAAAAGGGGTCTGGTAACTACACCCCACCAAGACTTACAGTAGGCCAGTCAGCATGTTATGATGTCATGGTCTTTGTAGCAAAATGACTGAAAAGGTGTTTGACTGCGGCGGGGTTAAGTACTTTATTTGTTCCGTTCCTCTGAGTAAACAGTAATCTTCTTCATTATTTGACCATAATGTGATGATTCATCAGCGACTGCTGCTCTGACCTTGTTTTATGGCTGTCTGCAGGGCTCAGACACACAATGCCTGACTCAATGGGAGTAGGAAAAGAGACCACTGTGTTTAAAGACCATGCAGGAATTCGCTGGTTTATGAAAGCCTTGTTGCGGCAATGGTGAAGGGGGGAGGCGGAAGTGTCTTTGGAAGGGGGGGGCGGGCTGGGGGATTCTTAATCTGCACTGCAAGCCAACACAAGTCTCAGGTGGCCAAACTCCTTGATCACTGCCCCATGAGAGCCGCCTGAACGGACTGTGAAGGAGTAAGGAGAAGGGGGAGAGTCAACTTTAGGGCAAAACTCGGGGTGTTCGGGTAAGTTCGTTGTCTGGCCAAAACCCAAATATTTTTATTCCAAAAACCAGGACGGTGTGCTTGGGCAATAATGGTTTCATCTGATCGTAGTGATAAAAACCAAAACCAAAACCAAAATCAACAAAAAAAACTTCTGTTTTAATGCAAATGACCAATACTACTGTCAAGGCTAACGACAATCGTTGAAGTGTAATTTCCGCTCCTTAGCATTGAGGTAGGGCTTGGCGATATGGCCTTTGTTTAATATCCCGAAAAACGGCTTCAAAGTGCCTGATTTTCACCATCGGTATATCCACCTGTCCATTTTCCTGTGACGTCACTGCGTGACGCCAATACAAACAAACATGGCGGATAGAACAGAATGGTATAGCAACATTAGCTCGGATTCAGACTCGGATTTCAGCGGCTTAAGCGATTCAACAGATTACGCATGTATTGAAACGGATGTTTGGAGTGTGGAGGCAGATAGCGAAAACGAAATTGAAGAAGAAACTGAAGCTATTGAGCCATATCACGACAGACAGCGGCAAAGAGGACGAATTCAGCCACTGGTACAACTTGAATCTGTCAATTGGTATGTGTTTGTCTGGCATTAAACGTGGGTGGAGGGAAAGGCTGGATGCAAATATAGCTACAAATGAGGCATAATGATGCAATATGTACATACAGCTAGCCTAAATAGCATGTTAGCATCGATTAGCTTGCAGTCATGCCGTGAGCAAATATGTCTGATTAGCACATAAGTCAATAACATCAACAAAACTCACCTTTGTGATTTTGTTGACTATATCGTTGGAAATGCATCTGCTTTGAGTGTCGCAGGATATCCACACATCTCTGTGCCATCTCTGTCGTAGCATCGCTATCGTCGGTAAAATACAGAACATACGAGGGACTTTTGCATCTTTTGACCCCTGGTGCAACTTGAATCCGTTGATTGGTATGTGTTTGTTTGGCATTCAATGTGGGTGGAGGGAAAGGCTGGATGCAAAAATAGTTACAAATGAGGCATAATGATGCAATATGTACATACAGCTAGCCTAAATAGCATGTTAGCACCGATTAGCATGCCCTGACCATTGATATGTCTGATTAGCACATTCCACGTAAGTCAACTTGAATCCATCTCTGTTCGTGTTGTTACACCCTCCGACAACACACCGACGAGGCATGATGTCTCCAAGGTACGGAAAACAGTGGAAAAAACGGAAAATAACAGAGCTGATTTGACTTGGTGTGTGTAATGTGTTTGAGAAAATGGCGGATTGCTTCCCGTTGTGACGTCACGGGTGAAAGGTCATTGCTCCGACAGCATACAGTTGAAAGGCGTTTCAATCGCCAAATTCACCCTTTTCGAGTTCGGAAATCGGTTAAAAAAACAGATGGTCTTTTTTCTGCAACATCAAGGTATATATTGACGCTTACATAGGTCTGGTGATAATGTTCCCCTTTAAGGAGTTATCCGGCTTAACGTAGACAGAGCCCGAGACTAGATCTGACCAATCTAAGTCTAAGATTACATCTGACCAATCTAATTCTATGACTAGATCTGATCAATCTAAGTCTAAGACTAGATCTGACCAATCTAAGTCCAAGACTAGATCTGACCAATCTAAGTCTATGATCATGAACTGATAAAGCTGAGAGGCGGGAAACGTCTTCCAAAACAAACCAAACAGTCCAGTTGCGAACGATTGAATGCCCTGAGATGACAACAACTTGGATGATTGAGAACATTGATAGGTTTGGTATGGTAACTTCTAGAGCAGGGCTAGTCGACTGGTGGCCCTCGTAGGTGGGACCGTGGATCTTTGACTAAAGTTCTGCAGTAGGTCCTCAAACGCTCTGAAAGAATCAAATCATTATATTTGCAAAGCGTGTCGGAGAGTATCCAGTGAGAAACGTGTCCGCATCATTCAAGTTATTGTCCTGTGAGTTCAACTTAAAGAACTATTTTGGCCACTAGGTGTTGCCTAAAAAAAAAAAAAAAAATTACCAATCCACTTCAACTTAAAGACAGCAAAGGTCCACTTGAGATGGTTAATATTAAATACATTTTTTTTTAACTAATTTTACTTGGTGAAAACTTGTTTTAACATTGCACATTACAAAATAATAAGAGTATGTATGAGATATTGTATCAGATCTATATCGGCATTAGCCAATACTCAAGGCTACAATATTTTTGTTGTACCAGGACCTTCTCATTGGTAGTGTAGTGGTTGACATGGTGCCCCAATGACTGGCAACCATTCCAGGGTACATTATAGTCAAACTTTTAACCCTGAGAGTGCGTTTACACAAAACTAATCACGTACATGTTTGGAAACATTCTAGCATCAGATGGACTACAGCCTGGATTGTGGAATCAATTAGACTCACGTTGGCTGCAGAATTATTAATTCAATTATACAAACCCCGTTTCCATATGAGTTGGGAGTTTGTGTTGGATGTAAATATAAACGGAATACAATGATTTGCAAATCATTTTCAACCCATATTCAGTTGAATATGCTACAAAGACAACATATTTGATGTTCAAACTGATAAAAAAAAATGTTTGCAAATAATCATTAACTTTAGAATTTGATGCCAGCAACACGTGACAAAAAAGTTGGGAAAGGTGGCAATAAATACTAATAAAGTAGAGGAATGCTCATCAAACACTTATTTGGAGCATCCCACAGGTGTGCAGGCTAATTGGGAATAGGTGGGTGCCATGATTGGGTATAAAGGCAGCTTCCATGAAATGCTCAGTAATTCACAAACAAGGATGGGCGAGGGTCACCAATTTGTAAGCAAACTGTCGAACAGTTTTAGAACAACATTTCTCAACAAGCTATTGCAAGGAATTTAGGGATTTTACCATCTACGGTCCACAAAATCATCAAAAAGTTCAGAGAATCTGGAGAAATCACTGCACGTAAGCGATGATATTACGGACTTTTGATCCCTCAGGCGGTACTGCATCAAAAACCTACATCAGTGTGTAAAGGATATCACTAAATGGGCTCAGGAACACTTCATAAAACCACTGTCAGTAACTACAGGTGGTTGCTACATCTGTAAGTGCAAGTTAAAACTCTACTATGCAAAGCCAAACCCATTTATCAACAACACCAAGGAACGCCGCTGGCTTCACTGGGCCCGAGCTCACCTAAGATGGACTGATGCAAAATGGAAAAGTGTGCTGTGGTCTGACGAGACCACATTTCAAAATATATTTGAAAACAGAGGACGTGGTGTCCTCTAGAACAAAGAGGAAAATAACCATTCGGATTGTTCTACGTGCAAAGTTGAAAAGCCAGCATCTGTGATGGTATGGGGGTGTATTAGTGCCCAAGGCATGGGTAACTTACACATCTGTGAAGGCACCATTAATGCTGAATGGTCCATACAGGTTTTGGAGCAACATACGTTGTCATCCAAGCAACGTTATCATGGACGCTCCTGCTTATTTCAGCAAGACAATGCCAAGCCACGTGTTACAACAGCGTGGTTTCGTAGTAAAAGAGTGCGGGTACTTTCCTGGCCCGCCTGCAGTCCAGACCTGTCCCCCATCGAAAATGTGTGGCGCATTATTAAACGTAAAATACGACAGCTCACCCCATCCTTGTTTGTGAATTACTTGGCATTTCATGGAAGCTGCTTTTTTACCCAATTATGGCACCCACCTGTTCCCAATTAGCCTGCACACCTGTGAGATGTTCCAAATAAATGTTAGATGAGAATTTCTCAACTTTATCAGTATTTATTGCCACCTTTCCCAACTTCTTTGTCACGTGTTACTGGCATCAAATTCTAAAGTTAATGATTATTTGCAGAAAAAAAAAACGTTTATCACTTTGAACATCAAATATGTTGTCTTTGTAGCATATTCAACTGAATATGGGTTGAAAATGATTTGCAAATCATTGTATTCTGTTTATATTTACATCCAACACAATTTCCCAACTCATATGGAAACGGGGTTTGTAAATGTAATACTGTTTGTGTTGGTGTTGACCGTGGTTTGTTTAGGACTCTTAAGTCCATGTCCACAGACTGTAAAATATGCTAAGACAATCCCTTTGTGTGCGTTCTTACTTTGTGCCGAAGAGTGATTTGTCTCTTCTTAAAGGGGAACTGCACTTTTTGGTAGGAATTTTGCCTATCGTTCACAATCATTAAAAAAGACATGACCACAGATGGATTTTTAAAAAAATTAATGAACTTAAACCCAAAAGCAGTTAAGTCAGCACGTTGTATAATTTGTAAATAAAAACACAATACAATTATTTGCAAATCCTTTTCAACTTCTATTCAATTGAATAGACTGCATGACAAGATGTTCGAACAGAGAACTTTTTATTTTTGGAAAATAATCGTTAACGTATAAATTTTATGGCAGCAACACATTGCAAAAAAGTTGGCACAGGGGCATTTTTACCACTGTGTTACATGGCTTTTCCTTTTAACAACACTTAGTAAACGTTTGGGAACTGAGGAGACCCATTTTTCTTCAACTTTTCAGGTTCCCAATTAGCCTGGTCACCTGTGGGATGTTCCAAATAAGTGTTTGATTAGCATTCCTCAACTTCCTCAGTCTTTTTTTGCCACTTGTGCCAGTGTTTTTGAAACATGTTGCAGGCATCAAATTCCAAATGAGCTTATATTTGCAAAAAATAAAGTTTTCCAGTTCGAACGTTAAGTATCTTGTCTTTGTAGTTTATTCAATTGAATACACGCTGAAAATGATTTGCAAATCATTGTGTTCTGTTTTTATTTACCATTTACACAACGTGCCAACTTCACTGGTTTTGTAAATATTAAATAAATGCAATCAAAAGTGTGCTTTCAATGGAGCCTATGGAGGGGTTCAATTCTGCCTGTAGAGCCCCTAAAAAAACATCCAAACATATCACATCTGTGAATCCAAGCCAAACAATTATAAAAAATCCAATGACATGGATGAAATAGAACATCCATACATACATACGGAGAACATCCATGATGATTGGTTGGTGTTAGTATGATGACTCACAATTGGCTAAGGTTAGGGCCAAACATTACGGACTGGCCATTCAGAGGCAAATTAAGGCGGGTCATCAAAATTAGTAGGTAAAATCATAACAGACACTCATGTTACATGAAGACAAGGGAGTCAGAGACAGAGGGACGCTTCAAGCTGACCACTCAAAAAAAAAAAAAAGAAGAAACGTACTTAAAAATATCAGAGTAATTCTCTCCTGCAGATCAGATTTTTCCTTGAGTTATGAAGATTTTTCAGGGAGACTCCCTAATTTCAGTGCCCCTCCCGAAAATCTCTTGGGGCAACCATTCTCCCAAATTTCTTCTGATTTCCACACGGACAACAATATTGGGGGCGTGCCTTAAAGGTACTGCTTTTAGCATCCTCTCTCACCTGGAAAGGAGACTATTATATATGTTTCCGTTATCCATAGGTTTATCTATAACCCATAAAGTAGTCAGGCACGGAGCTATTTCTCAGCGTGTGTTTATTCCAGCCGGCACGTTAATACACTGACACACGACATCCGGATTCCCACCATGCATTGCTTCAAAACTACGGCAAGTAGTAATGTCTGAAAATATAACAGAGACAAAGCAGAAAAACGAAGAAGAGACATGGCGACGACGAGTAAAAAGAAGAAGTACGCTTGCAAGTTCCAAAATGATTGGAAACAAGAATTTCAGTTAATCCAGGACAGCTCGAAGGGGAAGGGGTATGCTAAGGAGAGATGGAAGCTCCCAGACTCTGGTGCATTGGATGAAGGAACTTTTGTACGTGCCACACAGCAATGCATAATCAGAGAGGGTGTTCAGCATGGTTAGAAAGTTAGTGACAGATAATAGAACGAGAATGGACAATCCATCCATCTATCCATCCCTTTTTTTTACCGCTTGTCCCTTTCGGGGTTACGGGGGGTCACTGGAGCCTATCTCAGCTGCGTTTCGGGCAGAAGGTATCGTACACCCTGGACAAGTCGCTACCTAATCACAGCGCCAACACAGATAGACAGACAACATTCACATTCACACACTAGGGCCAATTTAGTGTTGCCAATCAACCTATCCCCAGGTGCATGATTTTGGCGATGGGAGGAAGCCGCAGTACCCGGAGGGATACTACGCAGTCACGGGGAGAACATGCAAACGCCGCACAGAAACATCCCGAGCCTGGGATTGCACTCAGGACCTTTTTATTGTGAGGCAAACTCACCAGCCCATCATCCACAGTGCTGCCCGAGGATGGACAATTGAACCCTAAACTCACTACTTTCCTGCAAATCAAATTTCACAGATGCTGCCCTTACCTATGCTCCTTCAAAGGCTTTGCTCCTGGCGGCAAAGCATTGCACTTTCAAATACAACAATGAGTAGAGTGTTATGTGTGTGACATGTGTATATGTGTAAATAAATAATGAACACTGAAATTCAAGTGTTTATATATATATATATATATATATATATATATATATATATATATATATATATATATATATATATATGTATTTAGGTGTGGGAAAAATCACAAGACTACTTCATCTCTACAGAACTGTTTCATGAGGGGTTCCCTCAATCATCAGGAGATTTTAATGGAAGCATTCACATACAATGGTTTACATAGGGCACAGAGTGGGTGGGTACAGGCAGGCGTAGGATGTGGTGATTGGCTCATGTGTTACCAAGGAGGTATTTCCGTCTGTGGCGGCATGTTGAAATTATTTCACTGCGTTTGTTGAGAGATGACAGGTCTGGCTGATATATAATAAACAGTTTCTCTTTTAAGCATAGGTTGCATCTTTTATTACCACTGTTGTAAGGTGTGCTGGATGCAAGAATTTGCCATGTTATTGATTACTCAACATCATTTTCTTTGAGGTTCCAACTGTGCTTTCTGAGTTCTGTAGAATTCCGCAAAGTCTGGTTTCTAAAGGAGGCCCTGTGATTACTCCATCTGGTTTTAAACGCTCCTTCGGTTAATCCTACGTACATGTCGGATGTGTTTTTTATATATATATATATATATATATATATATATATATATATATATATATATATATATATATATATATATATATATATATATATATATTTATATATATATATATATATATATGTCCGCACCGCCCTCCCTAACCCCGCCCACCTCAAACACCCTCCCCCCAATCTCCCGAATTCGGAGGTCTCAAGGTTGGCAAATATGGTGTAGGGACCCCTACAGATAGTTTTAGTGTGTCCCCAGCTAAATTAAAGATAGTAAATAGTAATATTTTTACAGTTACATGAACATTGATAAGATAGAAATGTTAAATGTTGCTTTGATGTGCCTAGCTACTTCTGCCGTGTAGCTTGCTTACAATTCTCCGGAGATTGCTTCACCTGTAGCTTAGCGACATTTAATGGAGAGTAACTTGTAGATCTGCTTACTACATATTTCAAGTAGCTTGCCCATCACTGGCTGGAGTATCGAATAGCCAGGCAGAGGCCTCTTTTTAATTCTCCTCAGCCACACTGTAGAGCCTCATGGGTCAGTCTTGGCGGATTTACGCACAATATACTGTTGCACATCAAAGATACTTAACAATTGGGACCACCCACTTAAAAAACCCTTGTCTGGCTCTTTCGTCATCCGGAACTTGATCTTTCAAGCGATGACCTCAGCTCGTGGAACGTGATTAACTAAAAGCAACCGTGTTTGCCACATCTGTGTGAGAAATGGCACCGAGTCGTATTTGCACAACTCGCAGCCATTAGTTTTTAATCCGTATGAACAAAACAGCTCGGGCCTTTTGTAATAGGAGCCCACTGCCAATTTGAGGATTCCAAGAAAGTCTATGATAAATACACAAAACACAGACCTCGAGTCAAGACCCCGACTCAGGAAATCTGGACAAAGCTGGACAAGTTTCTTCTATCAGCGGACCGTAGATGAGCGTGCTGATAGCAACACTAATCCAAACAGTGCACTCACATGGTTGGCTTTAAAGTGTGCCACAGGGGGATGAGAACTAGTTAGTCAAAATGATGGTTCACGTCCTTGGCACCTGTGCGCTGCACACCATCCAAAAAGTCAACCTCCCTGCGGTGCTGATTACACTCTACATGCCGCACATCTGGAACAGCCCTTTGACCACAACCATTAATTATTATAAAACCGAGAAGGGAACTCTGAGAACCGAAGTTTTATCACAGAAAAAAATCTGCCGAGTCTGCCAAGGACTTTAATGGGTTCTTCTTCTGCTCCCATCAGAGTTGTCTTCCTAATAATGTTTGCGGAATCATGCTGGAAGGGGAACTTACAGTCGTACTCAAAAGTTTACATACACTTGTAAAGAACAAACATTCATGAAGTGTGGTTCTTTTATGAATTTATTATGGGTCTACTGAAAATGTGACCAAATCTCCTGGGTCAAAAGTATACATACAGCAATGTTAATATTTGGTTACATGTCCCTTGGCAAGTTTCACTGCAATAAAGCGCTTTTGGTAGCCATCCACAAGCTTCTGGTTAAATTTTTTGACCACTCCTCTTGACAAAATTGGTGCGGTTCAGCTAAATTTGTTGGTTTTCTGACATGGACTTGTTTCTTCAGCATTGTCAGGACTTTGGGAAGGCCATTGTAAAACGTTAATTCTAGCCTGATTTAGCCATTCATTTACCACTTTTTGACGTGTGTTTGGGGTCATCGTCTTGTTGGAACACCCAACTGCACTCAAGACCCAACCTTCGGGCTGATGATCTTTGGTCGTCCTGAAGAATTTGTAGGTAATCCTCCTTTTTCATTGTCCCATTTAAAGCACCAGTTTCATTGGCAGCAAAACTGGCCCAGAGCATAATACTACCACCACCACCTTGACGGTAAGCTCCTGTAGTAGTGTTCCAGGGATTTTCTCCTCCAAACATTTTGCTGGGTATTGTGGCCAAACAGCTTAATCACATGGACAAAAATAAGACATTCTGGAGGAGAGTTTTGTGGTCTGAAGATACAAGTCATGACAGAAAACCAATACATTTAGCTGAACTGCATCAAAATTGGTGCAGTTCAGCTAAATTATCAATTTTGGTCATGTAGAAAAGTTACAATCAAATCAAATTAACTTAATGGCATGGCCTATTAACTCCATGTGAGTGATCATGATTGACGACACCTGTTGACTTCTCTGAGCCCATTCAAATAGGGCTCATATTATTAGACTCGGTTACAAACGCGACAATGGGAAAGTCAAAGGAACTCAGCACAGATCTGAAAAAAACAAAACGAATCATTGACTAGAACCAGTCTTGAAAGTCACTTGGAGCCGCTTCAAAGCAGCTGAAGGTCCCAAGAGCAACTGTGCAGACAATGTTCGTAAGTATATAGTGCATGGCACAGTTTTGTAACTGCCATGATCAGGAAGAAAACGAAAGCTGTCACCTGCTGCTGAGAGAAAATTGGTCAGGATGTGTCAACCGAAGACCACCAAAAAGCAGGTCTGCAATAAGTTGGAAGCTGCTGGAACACAGGTGTCAGTGTTCCTTGCTCCAGAAGCGACACCTTAAGGTTAATCTAAAGTTTGCTGCTGATCACATGGACAAAGATAAGACCTTCTGGAGGAAAGTTCTGTGGTCAGATGACACAAAAATGCAGGTGTTTGGCCACAATACCCAGCAATACAAAAGCATCTGAGATAGGCTCCAGCACCCCCCGCGATCCTGAAAGGGACAAGCAGTAGAAAATGGTTGGAGGAGAAAAGTTGAGGCCTTCAATCTCATTAACACCATACCTACCGTCATGCATGGTGGTGGTAGTATTATGCTCTGGGCCTGTTTTGCTGCCAATGGAACTGGTGCTTTACAGAGAGTAAATGGGACAATGAAAAAGGAGGACTACCTACAAATTCTTCAGGAAAACCTAAAATCATCAGCCCGGAGGTTGAGTCTTGGGCACAGTTGGGTCTTCCAACAGGACAATGACCCCAAATACATGTCAAATGTGGTAAAGGAATGGCTAAATCGGGCTAGAATTAAAGTTTTACAATGGCCTTCCCAAAGTCCTGACTTAAACATCATTGAGAACATGTGGACAATGCTGAAGAAACAAGTCCATGTCAGAAAACCAACAAATGTAGCTGAACTGCACCAATGTTGTCAAGAGGAGTGGTCAAAAATTCAACCAAAAGCTTGTGGATGGCAACCAAAAGCATCTTATTGCTGTGAAACCCCCAGGAGGAACTCAAAGTAAAGCCGCTGCTCCTTCACATCGAGAGGAGCCAGATGAGGTGGTTCGCGCATCTGGTCAGGATGCCACCCGAACGCCTCCCTAGGGAGGTGTTTAGGGCACGTCCAACCGGTAGGAGGCCACGGGGAAGACCCAGGACACGTTGGGAAGACTATGTCTCCCGGCTGGCCTGGGAACGCCTCGGGATCCCCCGGGAAGAGCTAGACGAACTGGCTGGGGAGAGGGAAGTCTGGGTTTCCCTGCTTAGGCTGTTGCCCCCGCGACCCAACCTCGGATAAGCGGAAGAAGATGGATGGATGGATGCTGTGAAACTTGCCAAAGGACAAGTAAGCAAATATTTATGTTAGATCCACTATGGACTGGACTCTCACGATAGCTCGGTTGGTAGAGTGGCCGTGCCAGCAACTTGAGGGTTGCAGGTTCGATTCCCGCTTGTGCCATCCTAGTTACTGCCGTTGTGTCCTTGGGCAAGACACTTTACCCACCTGCTCCCAGTGCCACCCACACTGGTTTAAATGTAACTTAGATATTGGGTGTCACTATGTAAAGCGCTTTGAGTCACTTGAGAAAAGCGCTATATAAATATAATTCACTTCAATTCACTTTATGTACTATACTTTTGCCCCAGCAGATTTTGTCACATTTTCAGTAAACCCATAATAAATTCATAAAAGAACCAAACTTCATGAATCTTTTTTTTTATGACAAGTATGTGCTCCAATCACTGTATCACAAAAAAACAAGACTTGCAGAAATTCATGGAAACGCAAGACAGCCATGACATTATGTTCTTTACAACTTTTGACCACGACTGTACATTTCCTGTACGCCTGCACTGAATCAATCGCTGGCCAGTCATGATCGTGAAGTTCCATTTTCATGTTTTTCTTCTAAGTCACAACGTTTAGGAGGAGAAACAGCCGTGACATGCGGAGAGGACATCCTTTGTGTCACAGGAAGCTTTGGATCCAGAAAGTGTCCTTTCCGGTGAGCCCACCGAGTCGAATGAGTCACAATGCTGCGACATGGCTCTTCAAAGGATGTAGGAAAACAAGAGTTCTTTTCATACGTCCGTCAACTTTGTGTAAGACTTCAGCGCGGCCCAAATGGTTAACGAGAAGCTGAATGCAAGTGGTGACGAAAGTGAAGAATAGCTTGTTGCAGGCTCAATGAAATGACTTACAATAACCAACTTTATACACAAAGGGCAGCTGTGGCTACAGATGTAGCTTACCACCACCAGGTGTGAATGAATGATGGGTTCCCACTTCTCTGTGAGCGCTTTGAGTATCTAACAATAGAAAAGCGCGATATAAATCTAATCCATTATTATTATATTTCCTAAAATGTATATTGCGATCTGTATTCCAGCCCCCTGCGATACCGATATATTATTTGGTATGTGAATGATAATAGAAGCATTTCAAAAGGGGTTACAAGTGCTGTAAATGGTTGTACCGTATTTTCCGGACTATAAGGTGCACTTAAAATCCTTTAATTTTCTCAAAACTCGACAGTGCGCCTAATGTACGTAATAATTTTGGTTGTGCGTGCCGATCTCGAAGCTCTTTTATTTGGTACGTGACCAGTAGATGGCAGTCACACATAAGACATACATGTACATGTCTCCCGTCCAAAGGCAAAACCTAGTAACTCACTTCTAGCTGATTTTGAGAAAACAAAGGAAAACCAATCGATCTTGATGCTGTCTTACAAAGATCTACAAAGTCATCAAACGAATTGATGTTTTCTTGAGCTTTCATTTTCTTGCCGATTGAGCCATGGATTGAATCTGCTCTCATGAACGTGTGCCCTTTCTCCAAATATTTTATCATAATCTCGGGTGGGCCCCCATTCTGCGTTTGCACATTGGGCAAGAACCGTGTACAGCGTCCAGTTTTTATTTTGACCTCCACAGTTATCTGCCCAAAAGAGTATGCAAGGGGAAGAATCAAGAACAATACATTTAATGAAGGTGCTTGCAACGTCCTGGGCCAATCTTCCAAATATCCCCTCGTGCCATAAAATCACATAATCAGGTTGACCGTCGGCCCCCATTCGTGCAAATGTCTCATTAAAGACAATAAGGCGACTGACAAAGAAGCTCTGATTGGTCCCTTGAGATACTAGGTTTTTCTGTTGTATCTACGCGGTTATGTGGTAGTTGCTAGGTCCTGCCATGCACGTAACAGCTTACTTACGGAACAAATTACAATATCGCATACACTAATGTCAAGCATATCACCTAGGAACTCCAAAATTATTATCAGCTCAGTTTTGACAAAAATTGGGTTACTGGGTTTTGCCTTTGGGCGGGAGATTGTAGACTGCAATATGATGGTAGTCACACATAAGGGATATGTGTAGCGAGACCTGGGCAAATTAAGGCCCGGGGACCACATGCTACCCGTTGAGCGTTTCAATCTGGCCCGCCGGACATTCCCAAATAATTTTTTATAGATCTTTAAGATGGAAAGTGTAGCTGCCATTATGATGTGCGGTGATGTTTTCTAACGACCGTAAGTCTTGAACTATACAAAGTAGTTCAATGGTTGGAATCTGCGCTTATGGACAATATACCAGTTACTACGGTAATCTAATTAGTTACTATGGTCATCTAATTAGTTACTATGGTAATGTACTGTAAGTCACAGCAGTTCAGACGAGGCACCAAGCAGTGTGGGTGGGGAGCGTTTCCTCAGACGCGGAAGGAGATTTTCACAACAAAGTTCAAAAGCTTTGTGATGTATCAGATATATCAGGTCGTAGGTGGGCTTATTTTGTACCCTTCACATTCTAGTGATGGGATGGGCAGTTCTTTTGACTGTACTGAATCACTAGAACAGGTCCTTAAATTGATTCGTTCAAAAGATTCGTTCACCGAATCACTACTGCAGCAGCAGTTCTGTGTGCAGGTCGGCGAATCATGAGTCAGTCAGTAACAGCTTCCCCAGCAGCAGATCTCGCTGTGTGTGAATCTGACAAGATAATAACAATTTATTTCAAAATTTGCTACAAATATTATTTTCTTTTTTTTCCTTCTTTTTTTTGTGTGTCCTCTCCATGAAGTGTCCATGACATCTTAAAATGGATCTGAAAACAAAATAAAAAAAAAAAAAGATTTTTAAAGTGGTAAAAATTACATACAAATTTACAAATGGTGGTAGAGGGGTTAGTGCGTCTGCCTCACAATACGAAGGTCCTGCAGTCCTGGGTTCAAATCCAGGCTCGGGATCTTTCTGTGTGGAGTTTGCATGTTCTCCCCGTGAATGCGTGGGTTCCCTCCGGGTACTCCGGCTTCCTCCCACTTCCAAAGACATGCACCTGGGGATAGGTTGATTGGCAACACTAAATTGGCCCTAGTGTGTGAATGTGAGTGTGAATGTTGTCTGTCTATCTGTGTTGGCCCTGCGATGAGGTGGCGACTTGTCCAGGGTGTACCCCGCCTTCCGCCCGATTGTAACTGAGATAGGCGCCAGTGCCCCCCGCGACCCCGAAAGGGAATAAGCGGTAGAAAATGGATGGATGGATGGATTATTATTTTTACATTTTAACATTGGACTCGACGACAAAATTGAAATGTATTCTTAAATGTGTTTGAAATGTAATTATTTTCTACATTATTACATTACATTTATTTTAACAATTCTTAGTGGATTTGACAAGATTGAAAAAATTATTCTAAAATGTGTTACAAGTTTTCTTTATTCACATTACACTTTATTATTTTAACATGTAATGTTTCTAACAAAACATACATGTATTAAAAATGTAATAAAAATCACTCTTCCTTTTATATGACATCCAATGTGGGTTGTTTTTTTTTTTAAACAATTATGATCACTCTAAAAGCGGTATATGATAAACACGATATGAAAAATAGAATAAAAAAATGTGTGCAGGTCGGCGGATCACGAGTCAGTCAGTAACAGCTTCCTCAGCGGCATATCTCGCTGTCTGTCAGTTCGAGAAAGACACAAGCCCTCAGCACCCAATGAACGACGCGCACAGTGACTGAACGAGATCCTCAATATGACGTCATCCTCTGCGACACAGTCAGTTCTCTGTGTCAGTACGTTCGCGAACGTGACTCACGTCGCAACAGAGTCAGTTACCTGCGTCAGTATGTTCGCAAAAGTGATTCACGTTGCAACAGAGTCATTTCCATGCGTCAGTACGTTCGCGAACGTTACTCACGTGATTCACGTCGCAACACAGTCAGTTCCCTGCGTCAGTACGTTCGCGAACGTGATTCACGTCGCAACAGAGTCATTTCCATGCGTCAGTACGTTCGCGAACGTGATTCACGTAATTCACGTCGCGACAGTCAGTTCTTTGCGTCAGTACGTTCGCGAACGTGAATCATATGATTCGCCCCCAGTTCCACTCATACTCATGGTCGCGGCAAATGTGATTCACGTCGCAACAGAGTCAGTTCCCTACGTCAGTACGTTCGCGAATGTGATCCACGTCGCAACAGAGTCAGTTCCCTGGGTCAGTACGTTCGCGAACGTGATTCACGTCGCAACAGAGTCAGTTATCTGCGTCAGTACGTTCGTGAACGTGATTCACGTTGCAACAGAATCAGTTCCCTGCGTCAGTACGTTCGCGAACGTGATTCACGTCGCAACAAAATCAGTTACCTGCGTCAGTACGTTCGCGAACGTGATTCAAGTGATTCACGTCGCAACACAGTCAGTTCCCTGCGTCAGTACGTTCGCGAACGTGATTCACGTCACAACAGAGTCAGTTCCCTGCGTCAGTACGTTCGCGAACGTGATTCACGTCGCAACAGAGTCATTTCCATGCGTCAGTACGTTCGCGAACGTGATTCACATAATTCACGTCGCGACAGTCAGTTCTTTGCGTCAGTACGTTCGCGAACGTGAATCATATGATTCGCCCCAGTTCCACTCACACCGGTCTCATGGTCGCGGCAAATGTGATTCACGTCGCAACAGAGTCAGTTCCCTGCGTCAGTACATTCGCGAATGTGATTCACGTCGCAACAGAGTCAGTTACCTGCGTCAGTACGTTCGCAAAAGTGATTCACGTCGCAACAGAGTCAGTTCCATGCGTCAGTACGTTCGTGAACGTGATTCACGTCGCAACAGAGTCAGTTACCTGCGTCAGTACGTTCGCGAACGTGATTCACGTCGCAACAAAGTCAGTTACCTGCGTCAGTACGTTCGTGAACGTGATTCACGTCGCAACACAGTCAGTCACCTGCGTCAGTACGTTCGCGAACGTGATTCACGTCGCAACAGTCAGTTCCCTGCGTCCGTACGTTCGCGAACGTGATTCACGTCGCAACAAAATCAGTTACCTGCGTCAGTACGTTCGCGAACGTGATTCATGTCGCGACACAGTCAGTTACCTGCGTCAGTACGTTCGCGAACATGATTCATGTCGCAACAGAGTCAGTTCCCTGCATCAGTACATTCGCGAATGTGATTCACGTCGCAACAGAGTCAGTTACCTGCGTCAGTACGTCCGCAAAAGTGATTCACGTCGCAACAGAGTCAGTTCCATGCGTCAGTACGTTCGTGAACGTGATTCACGTCGCAACAGAGTCAGTTACCTGCGTCAATACGTTCGTGAAAGTGATTCACGTCGCAACAGAGTCAGTCACCTGCGTCAGTACGTTCGCGAACGTGATTCACGTCGCAACAGAGTCAGTTCCCTGCGTCAGTACGTTCGCGAACGTGATTCACGTCGCAACAAAATCAGTTACCTGCGTCAGTACGTTCGCGAACGTGATTCATGTCGCGACACAGTCAGTTACCTGCGTCAGTACGTTCGCGAATGTGATTCACGTCGCAACAGTCAGTTCCCTGCGTCAGTACGTTCGCGAACGTGATTCACGTCACAACAAAATCAGTTACCTGCGTCAGGACGTTCGCGAACGTGATTCACGTCGCAACAGAATCAGTTCCCTGCGTCAGTACGTTCGCGAACGTGATTCACGTTGCAACAGAGTCATTTCCATGCGTCGGTACGTTCGCGAACGTGACTCACGTGATTCACGTCGCAACACAGTCAGTTCCCTGCGTCAGTACGTTCGCGAACGTGATTCAAGTCGCAACAGAGCCATTTCCATGCGTCAGTACGTTCGCGAACGTGATTCACGTAATTCACGTCGCGACAGTCAGTTCTTTGCGTCAGTACGTTCGCGAACGTGAATCATATGATTCGCCCCGGTTCCACTCATACCGGTACTCATGGTCGCGGCAAATGTGATTCATGTCGCAACAGAGTCAGTTCCCTGCGTCAGTACATTCGCGAATGTGATTCACGTCGCAACAGAGTCAGTTACCTGCGTCAGTACGTTCGCAAAAGTGATTCACGTCGCAACAGAGTCAGTTCCATGCGTCAGTACGTTCGTGAACGTGATTCACGTCGCAACAGAGTCAGTTACCTGCGTCAGTACGTTCGTGAACGTGATTCACGTCGCAACAGAGTCAGTCACCTGCGTCAGTACGTTCGCGAACGTGATTCACGTCGCAACAGAGTCAGTTCCCTGCGTCAGTACGTTCGCGAACGTGATTCACGTCGCAACAAAATCAGTTACCTGCGTCAGTACGTTCGCGAACGTGATTCATGTCGCGACACAGTCAGTTACCTGCGTCAGTACGTTCGCGAACATGATTCATGTCGCAACGGAGTCAGTTCCCTGCATCAGTACATTCGCGAACGTGATTCACGTCGCAACAGAGTCAGTCACCTGCGTCAGTACGTTCGCGAACGTGATTCACGTCGCAACAGAGTCAGTCACCTGCGTCAGTACGTTCGCGAACGTGATTCACGTCACACTAGTCAGTTACCTGCGTCAGTACGTTCCCAAAATTGATTCACGTCGCAACAGAGTCAGTTACCTGCGTCAGTACGTCCGCGAACGTGATTCATGTCGCAACAGAGTCAGTTACCTGCGTCAGTACGTTCGCGAACGTGATTCACGTCGCAACAGAGTCAGTCACCTGCGTCAGTACGTTCGCGAACGTGATTCAAGTCGCAACAGAGTGCTAGGAAGGCTAGGAATATGCGCGCAAAGCAAATACTTTAAGTTTGTGGACAGGTTTTGAATAATTAAAACTACTCAGCACAGCATGGGTGTCAAACTCTGGCCCGCCGTGTAATTTATCTTGGCCCTTGAGGCAATATCAAATTAACATTAGAGCTGGCCCGCCGATGTAACAACGTATTCACCGTAAATACTCTTACTTGCCAACCCTCCCGATTTTCCTGGGAGACTCCCGAAGTTCAGTGTCCCTCCCGAATTTCCTCCCGGGCAATAATATTGGGGGTGGGCCTTAAAGGCACTGCTTTTGGCGTTCTCTACAACCTGTCGCCATGTCCGCTTTTCCTCCATGCAAACAGCGTGCAGGCCCAGTCACATAATATATGCGCCTTATACACACACACAAGTGAATGCAAGGCATACTTGGTCAACAGCCATACAGGTCACACTGAGGGTGGCCATATAAACATTTTTAATACTGTTACAAATATGTGCCACACTGTGAACCCACACCAAACAAGAATGACACATTTTGGGAGAACATCCGTACCGTAACACAACATAAACACAACAGAACAAACACCCACAACCCCTTGCAACACTAACTCTTCCGGGACGCTACAATATACACCCCCCGCTATCACCAAACCCCGTCCACCTCAACCTCGCCGCCGAAAAGAGGCATTCCATTTTTATTTAAATTTTATTTGATATGCCATTGATATTTTTTAATTATTATTATAATTTGAAACTTGATTTTGCATGTCACTCTAAAGTTATATACTGTAAGCCTTGCTTGTTAAAGATTCAATGCAAAACTTGTTTGGGTCCCTATTAAAAGGTTAATTTGTTCAACCTCACTGTTACAAATATGCGTCACACTGTGAACCCACACCAAACAAGAATGACACATTTTGGGACAACATCCGTACCGTAACACAACATAAACACAACAGAACAAATACCCACAACTCCTTGCAGCACTAACTCTTCCGGGACGCTACAATATACACCCCCCGCTATCACCAAACCCCGTCCACCTCAACCCAGCCGCCGAAAAGAGGCATTCCATTTTTATTTAAATTTTATTTGATATGCCATTGATATTTTTTAATTATTATTATAATTTGAAACTCGATTTTGCATGTCACTCTAAAGTTATATACTGTAAGCCTTGCTTGTTCAAGATTCAATGCAAAACTTGTTTGGGTCCCTATTAAAAGGTTAATTTGTTCAACCTCACTGTTACAAATATGCGCCACACTGTGAACCCACACCAAACAAAAATGACACATTTTGGGAGAACATCCACACCGTAACACAACATAAACAAAACAGAACAAATACCCACAACCCCTTGCAGCACTAACTCTTCCGGGACGCTACAATAAACACCACCCGCTATCACCAAACCCCGTCCACCTCAACCCAGCCGCCGAAAAGAGGCATTCCATTTTTATTTAAATTTTATTTGATATGCCATTGATATTTTTTTAATTATTATTATAATTTGAAACTCGATTTTGCATGTCACTCTAAAGTTATATACTGTAAGCCTTGCTTGTTCAAGATTCAATGCAAAACTTGTTTGGGTCCCTATTAAAAGGTTAATTTGTTCATCCTCACTGTTACAAATATGCGCCACACTGTGAACCCACACCAAACAAGAATGACACATTTTGGGAGAACATCTGTACCGTAACACAACATAAACACAACAGAACAAATACCCACAACCACTTGCAGCACTAACTCTTCCGGGAGGCTACAATATACACCCCCGCTATCACCAAACCCCGCCCATTTTTATTTAAATTTGATATGCCATTGATATTTTTTTATTATTATTATCATTTGAAACTCGATTTTGCATGTCACTGTAAAGTTATATACTGTAAGCCTTGCTTGTTCAAGATTCAATGCAAAACTTGTTTGGGTCCCTATTAAAAGGTTGATTTGTTCAACCTCGGCCCGCTGCTTTGTTCGGTTTAAAATTTTGGCCCACTCTGATTTGAGTTTAGTGTCAAACTAACCGCTTCAACAGGAACCGGTTAGTTTTATGCTAATCATTAGCCGTTTTGCTAGTGTTAGCTAGGTGCTATTTCCAAAGCGGTACAATTAAATCCATGGATATCGAATACATTTGTGTTGTTAATTACATTCTTTGTCGCCAATACGCCGCAGTGAGTTCAATTTCAGTTGGTTTCGTGGCCGTTTAGTTGCACTTTAGCTCGACGGCTAACTAAAGCTGGGCAGTTAGCTTGACATATGCTGCTTGAAGGCGCCCGGAGTGGGCGTGTCTCCCGCCGGCTTGCGCGTGCGCGCATGTGTGCGTGTGTGTGTGTGTGTGTGTGAGGGAGTGAGCGCGCCTGCTTTTGCACAGGGTGGTCGAGGAGGGGATGGCCAAGGGGAAACATACTTGGCACGGCTCCCTCCTCTCTGCTTAGATTACACCGGTTGCGATCACTGCAAGAAGACGGAAGAGAGAGGAAAAAAAAAAAAAAAAAAAGAAGAAAAAAGTGTGTATTTATGGAGGTGGGATGCATGTGCCATAAATAAATGGTGTTTTTTTTATTTATTTATTTATTTTTTGGACGATGAGGCGCTCGCACGTCGCGCCGCGAACAGCCTCCGTCGATCCGGCGACCTGCTGCTGACAAGCCGGGGAGACGAGGGACCGGGGGGCGCCTGGTGGAGAGACCACCGCCGGGGGGGTGGGGGAACCATGCAGTTTGCAATGTCGCTGCTTGGACTCATGTGTCAGCTGTCAGCACTCGTCCGGGTCGCCGCGCAGCACCGCTTGCACCCGAAACAAGGTACAAAGTTTTTTGGCGTTTTCGTGCAGTTTGGTCCACTTTTAGCACCGACTTTCTGTGTCCCCTCCTCCCCAACGTGCAGAAGCCTTCATCCAGCAGCTGTCATCGTATGAAATCACCAGCCCGCTGCGGGTCAACGACTTCGGGGAGTCCTTCCCGCACACGCTGCACTACAGGCGGAGACGCAGGAGTGTAAACGACGACCTGTCCGCCGCCCTGCGGGTCCACTACCGGATCGACGCCTTCGGCCAGCGCTTCCAGCTCAACTTGAGCGCGCACTCGGACTTCATCGCGCCCGCCTACACGGTCGCGCACTTGGGAGCCGAGCCGAGCGACTCCACGGCGGCCCGGGGGGAGGAGACGGAGGCCGACATGCGCCACTGCTTCTTCCGGGGACACGTCGACGCCAGGGGCGAGCAGCCGGCAGTGGTCAGCCTGTGCACCGGCTTGGTGAGTATAGTCCTCCTAAAGCAGGGGTGTCAAACTCAAATACAGAATGGGCATACATTTTAAACTGGTTGGACAAATTAACCTTTTAATAGGGACCCAAACAAATTCTGCATTGAATATTGAACAAGGAAGGCTTATATAATTTTATAGTGACATGAAAAATAGAGTTTTAAATAAACAATAATAATAATCAAAAAATATCAATGGCATATCAAATTATATATTGTAGCCTCCCAGAGGTGTTAGTGCTGCAAGGGTTTCTGAATATTTCTTCTGTTGTGTTTATGTTGTGTTACGGTGTGGATGTTCTCCCGAAATGTGTTTGTCATTCTTGTTTGGTGTGGGTTCACGGTAGAGATGCGCGGTTTGCGGTCTCATCCGCGGAGTTTGTGGTCTCATCCGCGGAGTCCGCGGATAGACCTAGGATAAATCGCAGGTCGGGCGGTTGACATGATGAAAAAATAGATTTTAATTAGATACGGACGGGTGGCTGTTGAACCATCCGGAAATATTTGATATGCATGGTTCTGTGATCGGTATCCTTTGCCATTCAAAGTGCCATTTAAGACCCGTGACATAAAGCTAATGGGTTCACGGTAAAGATGCGCGGTTTGCGGTCTCATCCGCGGAGTTTGCGGTCTCATCCGCGGAGTCCGCGGATAGACCTCGGATAAATCGCGGGTCGGGTGGTTGACATGACGAAAAAATAGATTTTAATTAGATTCGGGCGGGTGGCTGTTGAACCATCCGGAAATATTTGATATGCATGGTTCTGTGATCGGTATCCTTTGCCATTCAAAGTGCCATTTAAGACCCGTGTCATAAAGCTAATGGGTTCACGGTAAAGATGCGCGGTTTGCGGTCTCATCCGCGGAGTTTGTAGTCTCATCCGCGGAGTCCGGATGACATGACGAAAAAATAGATTTTAATTAGATTCGGGCGCGTGGCGGTTGAACCATCCCGAAATATTTGATATGCATGGTTCTGTGATCGGTATCCTTTGCCATTCAAAGTGCCGTTTAAGACCCGTGTCATAAAGCGAAGAAAATAATAGGATACGCCATTATTCTCCTTAATGACCGCTGGTAGTGTCCCAGATAATAAATATTAGGGTGTGCTATGACACCATTGGTTTTGTCGCATACTACAACATGTACAATCTGCTTGCCAGTCCAGCATCATGTAGTGTATGGCTACCGCAGCAACACACACACGACTGCAAGGCATACTGGGTGACCCAGAGTACACTAATGGTTGTGATGTAAACAATTTTAACACTCCTAGTAATATGCGCCACACTGTGAAGCCACACCAATTAGGAACGACAAACACATTTCGGGAGAACATCCTCACAGTAACACAACATAAACGCAACACAACAAATACCCATAATCCTTTGTATTCATGATACCCCTGACTATTTTATACACCCCTGGCAGCAACCCCCCCCCCCCGTGCGTCGGTAAGGTTGGCGGGGTTGGGGGCACGGGGGTGTAAAAAATATTCAGGAAGTGTCATGGATACAAAGGACTATGGGTATTTGTTGTGTTGTGTTGCGTTTATGTTGTGTTACTGTGAGGATGTTCTACCGAAATGTGTTTGTCAATCATGTTGGGTGTGGCTTCACAGCGTGGCACATATTAGTAAGTGTTAAAGTTGTTTATATCACAACCATCGGTGTACTCTGTATCACCCAGTATGCTTTCCAATCTTGAACGTGTATTTGCGTATACTGCACACAACATGTTGCTGGGCCAATAATTGGTTTGTACATGGTGTTGAAGGTGTCAAAGGCAATGGCTTCACAGCACGCCCATATTCTTGTAATCAGGATGAACGCTATTGGATAGTCGCGGGAACGATAGCGGCTCCAATTGTCTTCATTACTCTGTGAAACAGGAATAAATAGCTCTGTGAGTGGTAAAGGCAGACAACCTCTGATGTAATTCAGCGGGCGGGTGCGGTCCTGATAAAATGTTGGTTCGGGTGTGTGACGGGTGGATGACGACTTTGGAGATGCGGATGCGGATGATATAATTGCCTATCCGCGCATCTCTCGTTCACGGTGTGGGGCATATTCGTAAAAGCGTTAAAAGTTGTTTATTCAGCCACTCTGAGTGTGACCTGATCAAGCATGCCTTGCCTTTAACTTATGTGTGTGTAAAATCTGCTTATATTGTGTGGGTAGGACGGCACAATGTTTTTATGTAGGAAAAGTGGACGTGATGCAAGGTTGTAGAGAAGGCTAAAGGAAGTGCCATTAAAACAATATTGTTGTTCGGGTGGAAATCGGTAGAAATTTGGGAGAATGGTTCCCCGAGAGATTTTCGGGAGGGGCACTGAACTTCGGGAGTTTCGGTAGGGTTGGCAAGTATGAGGATTTGTGGTGTTAGAGCGGCATCGCCGCTGTAAAGTACCGGCAGGCCAGCTCTAATGTTTAATTTGATATCGCCTCAAGGGCCAATTGAAATTACACGGCGGGCCAAATTGGGCCCGCGGGCCAGAGTTTGACACCCATGTCCGAAAGCTTTTGCACCCATGCATCCTCACCCGAGTGTGTCAAAAGAAATTACAATTTCTAATACAGATGTTACTGCAGTTTTTTGCAAGGTTGCAAAATGCAGCAGCTTATTCCTCATTTTGGTGAAACTTGCTTTTGCATGGACCATTGGCTTGTATCCATTGCTGTAATTGCTCTCGCAAAATACATCAGTGTTTTTCAACCTTTTTTGAGTCAAGGCACACTTTTTTTTTATTGGAAAAACATTCAAAAATGAAACTCAGCAGTCAATAGTGACGGTAAAAATTGTTGGATATGAATTTATGTCATGTGCGGATGTACTTTGTGGACGCCAAAGACCAAGTTTTTGCTGTCGTCCAGCATTCTGTTTTTTGTTCACTTTGCAGCCAGTGATGCTGTTTACCTGCTGCTAGTGTTTTAGTTCTTGTCTTGCGCTCCTATTTTAAAGGCCTACTGAAATGCCCATCCATCCATTTTCTACCGATTATTCCCTTTTGGGGACGCGGGGGGCGCTGGCGCCTATCTCAGCTACAATCGGACGGAAGGCGGCGTACACCCTGGACAAGTCGCCACCTCATCGCAGGGCCAACACAGATAGACAGACAGACAACATTCACACTCACATTCACACACTACAGCATATTTAGTGTTGCCAATCAACCTATCCCCAGGTGCATGTCTTTGGAAGTGGGAGGGAACCCACGCATTCACGGGGAGAACATGCAAACTCCACACAGAAAGATCCCGAGCCTGGGATTGAACCCAGCACTGGAGGACCTTCGTATTGTGAGGCAGACGCACTAACCCTTCTTCCACCGTGAAGCCTACTGAAATTAGATTTTCTTATTTAAATGGGGGTAGCAGGTCCATTCTATGTGTCATACTTGATCATTTCGCAATATTGCCATATTTTTGCTGAAAGGATTTGGTAAAGGACATCGACGATAAAGTTCGCAACTTTTGGTGCTGATAAAAAAGCCTTGCCTTTACCGGAAGTCGCAGACGATGACGTCACAAGGGTGAGGGCTCCTCACGTCCTCATTGTTCATAATGGGAGCCTGCAGCAGCAAGAGCTATTCGGATCGAGAAAACGACAATTTCCCCATTAATTTAAGCGAGGATGAAAGATTTGTGGATGATGATATTGATAGCGAAGGACTACAATTTTTTTTTTTTTTTTTAAATGTAAAAAAAAAAAAAAAGAGGCGATTGCATTGGGACAGATTCAGATGTTTTTAGACACATTTACTAGGATAAATCTGGGAAATCCCTTATCTTTCTATTGTGTTGCTAGTGTTTTAGTGAGATTAAATAGTACCTGATAGTCAGAGGGGTGTGTCCACGTGTGTTTTGACGCCAGTCTCTGAGGGAAGTCGACGTCAGCTGCACGGACGGCGCAAGCTCAGCTTATCTCCGGTAAGAGGCGACTTTTTACCACAATTTTCTCACCAGAACCTGCCGGTTGACAAGTGGTTGGGAAACCATGTTCGTTTTACCGCTCTGATCCATAGTAAAGCTTCACCTCTGGGAATTTTAAACAAAGAATCACCGTGTGTTTGTGTGGCTAAAGGCTAAAGCTTCCCACCTCCATCTTTCTACTTTGACTTCTCCATTATTATTTGAACAAATTGCAAAAGATTCAGCAACACAGATGTCCAGATTACTGTGTAATTGCGCGACGAAAAGAGACGACTTTTAGCCGCAAATGGTGCTGCACTCCTAATATCCGGTAAAACACGGATGTAGGAGAAGTACAAAGCAGTTGTGTCTCCAAGTCAGCAGCCCCTCCCCTCTCTCCTTTCGCCTCTCCCACACACAACACTGGAGTTGACGACTGCAGCATGAGAGGTTTACTGGCGACGCTTGATGACTTCATCAAACCGCTGCAAGCGGAGCATAACAACAACAAGAGTGTTGTTGCCGGTGCTGTAGCCTGGCTAACAAGCTCGCTCGCTCGGTGACTAACGACACCATGTCTATGGTTAGGATTATTTCAAAGTGTCTCTGACGGAAACAAAACTGGCAATTTGCAATGACTGTAAAAAGTTGGTTATGCGAGGAGGAACCAAGACATCTTTCTTTAATACGAGCAATTTGATCTCCCACCTCTACAAGAATCATAAGGAGGTACACGAGGAATACAAGCGGAAGATGGATGAAAAGCAAACACAGAAAGAAAGCAGTACCACACAGTTGTAACTTAAAGACTCCGCCGAGAAAAAACAAAAATACAACAAAAAACACCCCAAGGGACAACTTGTGCACGCAATTTGGCAAAAGCTATGGTGGAGTTTGGTGTGGATTGTCTGCCCTGCATGGCGCACACTTTGCAGCTTGCAGTGAACGGAGCCGCCCTGTTTCAACGCAACATTTCAGAAGCTCTGGCTGACTGGTAGGCCACTTCAAGCATTCACCACCAGCTTGCAGCACATTTGTGTTACTTACAAAAATACGTTAGAGCAGGGCAGATTGAGCCTAGTTTATGATTTCCTGTTATACAGTATACCAGGCAGTCTTGCACCAAAGGAGGACTATGTTATTGTTTACTTCATTACTCTAGTATACTCTGGACTGAAGCTGTGTGCCATCGTTGTTTTTGTAGCTGTTGTTTTGAGGCATGTTTAAAAAAATTAAATAATGCACTTTGTGAAAATCATAGTATTGTATTTCCCAATACTTGTAGTGGGTATCAGAATTATCTCACGGAGAACATGTCCCCAATTCCAAGATGCTGTTTTGAGGCATGTTAAAAAAAAATAATGCCCTTTGTGACTTCAATAATAAATATGGCACTGCCATGTTGGGATTTTTTTCCATTACTTGAGTTGAAGTTGGTCTTTTATTTTGGAAAACACGGTTACATTGTTTAATGCATCCAGCGGGGCATCACAACAAAATTAGGCATAATTCAAGCATACTGGATTTGCTGGGTCACTACAGGTACACCTGCACAATCAAAATGAATAAATGAATCAAAACAGTGTTTTTAAAGACTTTTAGTGATGAATTAGTGAGTGTACATTTAACTTACTCGATTGTAACTTAGATGCGCCCCCGCGACCCTGAAGGGAATAAGCGGTAGGAAATGGATGGATGGATGGGTTATGTCATGACACTAGGGTACAGTACATTATGGTGGTTTTTTTACAGTCGTGTAGAACTGCACAGTATCAGCTGTTTCTAATATTCCGGTTTCAGGATATAATAATAATAATATATTTTATTTGTAAAAAACACTTTACATTGAGTAAACAACCACAGTGCTACAGTGTATTAAAAATAAATAAAAAAATATAGAAAAATAAAAACTAGAACAGCCCGCTAGAACTGGTATGCATACATCTAAAAAAGGCTTTTTTTTTTTTTAATACGAGGGATTTTAAGCCTTTTTTAAAAGCTTCCACAGTCTGTGGTGCCCTCAGGTGGTCAGGAAGAGCCTTCCACAGACTGGGAGCGGCGGAGCAAAAAGCCCGGTCTCCCATTGTTCATAGCTTTGTCCTCGGAGGTTGGAGGAGGTTAGCCTGTCCGGAGCGGAGGTGTCGTGTGGAGGATTTGGGGGTGAGTAGTTCTTTGATGTAGACATACTTGCCAACCTTGAGACCTCCGATTTCGGGAGGTGGGGCGCGGTCGGGGGTGGGGCGGGGGGGCGTTGTTGGGGGCGGGGCGGGTTGTGGTTGCGGCTGTGGTTAAAAGGGGAGGAGTATATTTATATTATACAGTATGTTATGTATATTGTATTATTTATTATTATCATTGTTTATTGTGTGCGAACTGTGGTGCTGAATTTCCCCCAGGGATCAATAAAGTACATTCTATTCTGTTCTATTCTATTCTATATTTACCGCTAGATTCACCAAGTCAAGTATTTCATATATATATATATATATATGTATATATATATATATACATATATATATATATATATATAAATAAAAGAAATACTTGCATTTCAGTGTTCATTTATTTACATATTTACACACACATAACACTCATCTACTCATTGTTGAGTTAAGGGTTGAATTGTCCATCCTTGTTTTTCTAACCATATGCATGCACAGTAGATGGCAGTATTGTCCTGTTTAAGAGTCTCACAACATTGCTGTTTACGGCAGGCAAAAACGGACTGCTGTTGTTGTGTGTTGTTTTATCGCACTGGGAGGACGTTTATGAAACTGCCTAACAATGAACCCACTTAAGAAACCAAGAACTCGCCCTCGATCATTCTACTGTTATAACGTCATAGGGCAGACACGCTCTTTATACACGTCACTCAGGTCCGCATGGAGCTGGAGGGGGCATGGCCTCCAGCTGCGCCTGAATTTCGGGAGATTTTCGGGAGAAGATTTGTCCCGGGAGGTTTTTGGGAGAGGCGCTGGAATTAAAGTAAAGTAAAGTAAAGTTTAAGTACCAATGATTGTCACACACACACTAGGTGTGGTGAAATTTGTCCTCTGCATTTGACCCATCCCCTTGATATGGGGCGGCATGGCGTAGTGGGTAGAGCGGCCGTGCCAGAAACTTGAGGGTTGCAGGTTCGCTTCCCACCTATTGACATCAAAGTTCCTGCCGTTGGGTCCTTGGGCAGGACACTTCACCCTTTGCCCCCGGTGCCGCTCACACTGGTGAATGATTGATGAATGAATGATTGGTGGTGGTTCGGAGGGGCCGTAGGCGCAAACTGGCAGCCACACTTCCGTCAGTCTACCCCAGGTCAGCTGTGGCTACTGATGTAGCTTACCACCAACAGGTGTGAATGAATGATGGGTTCCCACTTCTCTGTGAGTGCTTTGAGTATCTAACAATAGAAAAGCGCGCTATAAATCTAATCCATTATTATTATTATTATTATTATAGTATCCATACATCTAAAAAAAGGGCTTTATTAAAAGCAAAGGTTTTAAGCCTTTTTTAAGAGCTTCCACAGTCTGTGGTGCCCTCAAGTGGTCAGGGAGAACGTTTCACAGACTGGGAGTGACGGAGCAGAAAGCCCGGTCTCCCATTGTTCGTAGCCTTGTCCTCGGAGGTTGGAGGAAGTTAGCCTGTCCGCAACGGAGGTGTCTGGTGGATGATTTGGGGATAAGTAGTTCTTTGAGGTAGAGGATTTGAGAATTGGTGTGATATGGTCAGATTTCCGCACTCTCATCAGGATCCCAGCAGCACTATTCTATGTACCACTGCAAACAGTACGTTGTTAAAGGAATAGCACCCTGACTTTGTCAAACAAAATCGAGTGTCATCTTTAGTGTAAAAAGACTGACTTTCGGTTGGATAAGTTAGAAATGAATAAGCAGTAGAAAATTAATGGTTGGATGGATAGTTAGAGTAGTCAGTGTAAAGGTGACTTTCATCAGTTGGCTGTTTATGACGCCAGTGAAAAGTGTCATTTTCTTTTAGGCTTTCTTTCTACAAGATGATACTTTTGGTTGCTGAGTCCTCTTTGAGACAAGCCGTTTTAAAGGAGACGGGTTACAAAAGGTCACTTTGTTGAGAGGCAGGGGAGCCACCTCTGCCGCGCCCGCCCACCACCAAATTCTGGCACCGAGGCCGCAATGCCGACAGGATGACCACCACGGGTTATCCCTATCCTCAGTGACTTGATCCTTATTTTAGACGGCCGCACCTTTTACTGTAACCGGGATAGCACACTATATCCGGTACAGTCACACTTGATTAAAAGCACGTTGTGTAAGGTCATGCCATTTTGAATTTGACCAACATCTTTGGGACTAATGTGCACAAAACGTAGACAAGTAAATACATAGTATTAATTGTCCATCAAACTGTGTTAAAATGTTGATTTCTGTCTTATTCCAATCGTATTAAACATTTTCCGTAGGTGCTTTGTTGCTGCAAAGGACCGTATTTTTCGGATTATAAGTCGCTACGGAGTATACTGTCGCACCAGCCGAAAATGCATAATAAAGAAGGAAAAAATACTGTATATTAGGGGTGTAACGGTACACAAAAATTTCGGTTCGGTACGTACCTCGGGCCAGAGTTTGACACCCATGATATAGAACATGCTATACGTTTACCAAACAATCTGTCACTCCTAATCGATAAATCCGATGAAATATTCTTCCTCGATGTCGCTTCTAAACAACTCTGTCAACTCCAAAGGAATGCGCCACTTCCTCTTGTCGTTTTCTGCTGCATATTTCACTACGTTTATCTTGTAATCTGCAGTACATGATTTCCTTTTCGGTGCCATTTTTGTTCAGCCCTTATCAGTTTTTATAATTTACCGCCAACGATGAAATGATCCATTTTAATAGCTACAGCAGTAGCTTATAGCAGTTAGCATCCCATGACCCACAATGCACTTCTGCCATGACCCGCCCCCGCCGAATTCTTATTGGTTGACGTGTATGTGACCATTGCTGACATTTTCTTGGTCTCTTCCGCAAATGACATAAATATTAGTATTTGATATTTTACGGTAACGTGTTAATAATTTCACACTTAAGTCGCTCCGGAGTAGGGCTGGGCGATATATCGATATATACGATATATCGCGGGGTTTGTCTCTGTGCGATATAGAAAACGACTATATCGTAATATTCGAGTATACGTTCTCACGCAGGACTTCTAGCTGCGGGCGTATGTGATAGCAAAATTACTTGTACTCGTTTAATTGAAGATGTTCTTTGAACGGGTCGCCAAAAATTGTTTATTGGGCTCAGGAATGTGACACTTAGCAAGAGATCTATTGTCTGATCAAGCTCTGTCTCCTGTGTCTTTGATGTAACATGTGGACTATAGTTGACGTGGGCATGTGTTTTCCCTCTTCCTTACCCCCAACAGAGCTAAATTGTTCCCCTTTCCTGAGTGACCCCCCTCCTCTGGGTAAACGACACCCTCTCCCCTTCACAGGACTTTGGTTATTCATTCCACTGGTGTACTGTATGTAAATGAGCATGGAGGGTGGGACTTCTGAGAATGTATAATTGTCATGTCAAATTCTAAAGGAGTTAGAACAAGCTGGAACGAACGGATGTGTCATTCTGGTTTGGTCTCGCTTTGCAAAGCATGTTATTATTTGTTTGTTACTTTAATAAATCATTTTAAAGCTATTTGTCACTAAAGGATCGTCTTTAAGAAATTTCCACGACAAGTACACTTCAGGCTCTTCTTGCTCTTTCCTTCTCCACAAACAAGCAGGCGCACTTTCTTACATACGTCACAAACTGTCACGTTAAACGTCACAGCGTCCGCCCTCGCAGCGCAGAAAGATAGCATACTGGGCTACGTTAGCTGCTAACGTAGCCGTACGAGTGACAATACGAGAGAAAGTAGCTGCGGATCTGGTAACAAATGAAGGAAGACTTAATTCCAAATAAAAACAGCAAGGTTTCCATCGTCTGGCGGTGTTTCGACTTCAAGTGGGAATATGTCGAACAGACAACCGTAATTTGTCAAGTGTGGGGGGAAAAAGCGTTGCTATAAAAAGTAGCATTACTGCTAATATGTAGCATCATTTGAAAAGTCACTCGCTAAAGCAGGGGTAGGGAACCTATGGCTCTCGAGCCAGATGTGGCTCTTTTGATGACTGCATCTGGCTCTCAAGAAAAATCTTAGCTGACATTGCTTAACACGATAAGTAATGAATAATTTATCCAACGCCCTTGACGCGAATCCCTGAGGGGTGATGGACGGCTGGGCAGTGCCTGAAGAGCTGCAGCCCGCCACCGTAGCCCCCACTCCCTCCTCTATGTTGCAAGTCTGGAGTTGTATGTTGTGATACGTATATATTCTTTGCTCTATAGTTTTTTCCCCATAGCTGTTCTATGAACCTAACATTGTTTGTTTGTCTAATCAAATCAATCAGTCAATTAACAAAGTTTTGTTGTTCTTGGACAATAACAATACCTACCTACCTACCTAATTACGTTGGTAATCACAGTGTCAAAATATTCACTGCTTATACTCATACTTGCCAACCCTCCTGATTTTCCCGGGAGACTCCCAAAGTTCGGTGCCCCTCCCGAAAATCTCCCGGGACAACCATTCTCCCGAATTTCTCCCCGGACAACAATATTGGGGTCGTGCCTTAAAGGCACTGCCTTTAGCATTCTCCACAACCTGTCGTTACGTCCGCTTTTCCTCTATACATACAGCGTGCCGGCCAAGTCACATAGTATATGCCGCTTGTACACACACACACAAAAGTGAATGCAAGGCATATTTGATCAACAGCCGTACAGGTCACACTGAGGTTGGCCGTATAAACAACTTTAACACTGTTACAAATATGCGCCACACTGTGAACCCTGACCAAACAAGAATGACAAACACAATTCGGGAGAACAACCGCACTGAAACACAACATGAACACAACAGAAAAAATACCCAGAATCCTTTCCAGCACTAACTCTTCCGGGACGCTACAATATCCACCCCCGCTACCACCAAACCCCGCCACCCCCCAACCCCGACCACCTCATTATTATTTTATTTTCAAATTTATTAGCTAGTGGAAAAAGTTAATGTTGATATTTACTTCAGAAGGCTGCAAATAAAAAAGAGGCATTACATTTTTTATTTAAATGTTATTTCTGTGATGTTTTTTCGTTTGTTTTTTGAAAGTTGATTTTGCAGTATTAGGTTGTATAAACGTTGATAAAGCAAATCAGTGTACCAAACTGAGCAATAATTATTGTTTTGTTCATTCACTTTCTCTTGCTACTTCAAGGTTTGAATGTTTGATTCATTCCTTATTGTTATTTTACTTTCAAATTTATTATTGGCCTGTGGAAAAAGTTTATTTTGATATTTACCTCAGAAGGCTGCAAATAGAAAAGAGGCATTCAATTTGTATTTAAATTATATTTGATATGCCATTGATATTTTTTAATTATTGTTATTATTATTTGAAACTGGATTTTGCATGTCACTATAAAGTTATATAAGCCTTGCTTGTTCAATATTCAATGCAAAACTTGTTTGGGTCCCTATTAAAGGTTAATTTGTTCAACCTCGGCCCGCGGCTTTTTTCCGTTTTAAATTTTGGCCCACTCTGTATTTGAGTTTGACACCCATGCGCTAGAGAATGAAGAGAATTTCATAACCGTAGTAACCTAGCACATAGTGAAGGACGAATACTATTTGATTTCCTATTATGCAGCTCATTTTTATTTGACACTTAAAATGTCTCTGACAAGCTTACACTTTTGCTTAATAACTTTAATAAATACACTTTTGGTCAATTGACTTAGTTGTGATTTCCCTCTCTGCATGAAAGTTTAAAAGTAGCATATATTAATGCAGTATGAAGAAGAATATTTTAATGTATACACATAGAATCATCATACTACTGTGGTTATGCATCAAGTGTTCATTCAAGGCCAAGACAAAATATCGTAATATATACCGTATATCGCGATATGGCCTAAAAATATCTCGATATTAAAAAAGGCAATATCCCCCAGCCCTACTCCGGAGTATATGTTGCACCCCCGGCCAAACTATGAAAAAAACTGCGATTTATAATCCGAAAAATACGGTATCTATATGGGTCTGATTTCTTGCTAAAGATTGGCTTTGTTTACACTGGACTAGATTTTTTTTACCCTGAAGTGACATGGATTGGATGTTTATTGTAGATGTAAAAAAGTGGCAAAGTGCTTTAGGTTTGATGTTTTCACGTCAAATTTAGACCACAACAGGAGTTACTCCGAATTAGGGCCGGGCGATACGGCCTTTTTTTAATGTCTCGATATTTTTAGGCCATGTCACGATACACGATATATATCTCCATATTTTGCCTTAGCCTTGAATGAACATTTGATGCATATAATCACAGCAGTATGACGATTCTATGTGTCTACATTAAAACATTCTTCTTCATACTGCATTAATATATGTTACTTTGAAACTTTCATGCAGAGAGGGAAATCACAACTAAGTCAATTTAGCAAAACTGTTTTTTATTAAACAGTTATTAAGCAGTGGCACAAACATTCATGTCATTTCAAAACAGAAAGTGAAAGATTTTTAGAGACATTTTAAAACAAGCTATGAGTGCACTTTTGTGCATGATGTCACTAAAATGACATATCAAAACACTAAATTAAAGTGCACTTTTTGTACAGAACGCCACTACAATAGTTTAAAACTAATAAAGTGCACTTTTGTACATGTCACACAAAATATTTCATCCATCCATCCCTCCATCTTCTTCCGCTTATCCGAGGTCGGGTCGCGGGGGCAACAGCCTAAGCAGGGAAACCCAGACTTCCCTCTCCCCAGCCACTTCGTCTAGCTCTTCCCGGGGGATCCCGAGGCCTTCCCAGACCAGCCGGGAGACATAGTCTTCCCAACGTGTCCTAGGTCTTCCCCGTGGCCTCCTACCTGGACGTGCCCTAAACACCTCCCTAGGAAGGCGTTCGGGTGGCATCCTGACCAGATGCCCAAACCACCTCATCTGGCTCCTCTCGATGTTAAGGAGCAGCGGCTTTACTTTGAGTTCCTCCCGGATGGCAGAGCTTCTCACCCTATCTCTAAGGGAGAGCCCCGCAACACGGCGGAGGAAACTCATTTCAGCCGCTTGTACTCGTGATCTTATCCTTTCGGTCATGACCCAAAGCTCCTGACCATAGATGAGGATGGGAACGTAGATCGACCGGTCAATTGAGAGCCTTGCCTTCCGGCTCAGCTCCTTCTTCACCACAACGGATCGGTACAACGTCCGCATTACTGAAGACGCCGCACCGATCCGCCTGTCGATCTCACGATCCACTCTTCCCCCACTCGTGAACAAGACTCCCAGGTACTTAAACTCGTCCACTTGGGGCAGGGTCTCCTCCCCAACTGTGAGATGGCATTCCACCCTTTTCCGGGCGAGAACCATGGACTCGGACTTGGAGGTGCTGATTCTCATTCCGGTCGGTTCACACTCTGCTGCGAACCGATCCAGTGAGAGCTGAAGATCCCGGTCAGATGAAGCCATCAGGACCACATTATCTGCAAAAAGCAGAGACCTAATCCTGCGGTCACCAAACCGGAACCCCTCAACGCCTTGACTGCGCCTAGAAATTCTGTCCATAAAAGTTATGAACAGAATTGGTGACAAAGGACAGCCTTGGCGGAGTCCAACCCCCACTGGAAATGTGTTCGACTTACTGCCGGCAATGCGGACCAAGCTCTGGCACTGATCGTACAGGGAGCGGACCGCCACAATAAGACAGTCCGATACCCCATACTCTGAGCACTCCCCAAAATATTTCAATAAATGTCAAATAAAAATGAGCTGCATAATAGGAAATCAAATAGTGTATGTCCTTTGCTATGTGGTAGGTTCCTGCGGATGTTATCTCCTTCTGTTGTTGACTATTTCTTTCATATGGTGTTGATGTGGAAATAGTTGCTTCGGCATTTTGTTGGTGTGGCACCGGCCGTGGATGTTGACATGCGGAGTTTCAAGCACTCTTCATTTTCTAGCGGGTAGGGGTGTAACGGTACATGTATTTGTAGTGAACCGTTTCGGTACGGGGGTTTCGGTTCAGTACGGGGGTGTACCAAATGAGTTTCTAAGCTTAAGTCTTAACAAGCTGCTTTGCTTCTTCTGCCTCGGTCTCAGCACCCAGAATTGTCCCACCCACCAATGTGATTGGTTGCATTTATTTTGGTAACAGCCAATCAGCAGTACGTATTCAGAGCGCATTGCTTCAGCGTCGAGCAGATAAATGTTTAGCAGGTGAGCCTAAGGCAGCGTACTCTCCCCAAATGATAATAAACACCTCCCAGTAAACTACTACAAACATCACTTTGAACCCGTTGACCTTCTAGAAACATAAACTGCAGCTCAGCTCGCTCGCAGTTCTGGCTTGAGGTGAAGGCTAATTAGTTTTTAGCGTAACTTTAGCTCATTTTGCCGTGTGTGTTTGTGTGTGTGTTTTACGGACAGAAAGGCTTTGAATGGCAGGGTTCCTGCTACCACATAAATAAAACATTTACATAATAAAAATGCTGTGATAAATTAAG
>NC_084622.1:7438988-7542252 GCF_033978795.1 Nerophis ophidion
CCCCGCGACCCCAAAAGGGAGTAAGCGGTAGGAAATGGATGGATGGAACATCTGAATCGCTACCACTTCCCCTATTTTTTTTTCTAGTGCTTCACTCTCACTTTCCTCATCCAGAAATCTTTCATCCTCGCTCAAATTAATGGGGAAATCGTCGCTTTCTCGGTCCGAATCGCTCTCGCTGCTGGTGGTTATGATTGTAAACAACGTGAGGATTGCTCCACAACCCGTGACGTCACGCGCGCATCATCCGCTACTTCCGGTACAGGCAAAGCTTTTTTATTAGCCACCAAAAGTTGCGAACTTTATCGTCGATGTTCTCTACTAAATCTTTTCAGCAAAAATATGGCAATATCGCGAAATGATCAAGTATGACACATAGAATGGACCTGCTATCCCTGTTTAAATAGGAAAATCTCATTGTCTTTGCAGTCTATTCAATTGAATATATTCACTGGTTTGGGGTTTTGTATTTTACATGATGCCTCATGTTGGAGATGAGAAGTTCCACGGTTATCAATTTGCTAAATGGACAGAGAAAAGAGGGTTTTCCAAGTGTTTGTGAAGCAATTTAAAACATGAGGTATGCTAAATTGATCAGGCTAATCAGCCTTTAATTGCCCCTCTGGCCAACTTTGATGAATGACTTGCTTATCCAAACATGTTTGCATCCTTTTTCAAGCAATCGCTGTCGGTTATCCGCATCATCACTCAACGAGAATGACAGAACAATGGAGACAGCGCCAAAGGCTATTGGGTCATAAATGTGTCCGTATCTGATCACTCGGGCTTAATGCCCGGGGCACATTTTGTGGGGATGAGGTCATTAAGGAATAATTAAGCCCTAAAACAAAGGAGTCCTTCTGGGGAGAAAAAAAAAAAAAAAAAAAAGGCAGGTTCCTCTTTTTTTTTTTTCCCCGGGAGTTACTCAAAGCTGTGGCTGAGGAACATTTGGCCTTTTCAAAGTGAGCTGTGACGGGCCGAGGAAGAAAGAAAACGGCGTGAAGGAAGAGGAGACAACTGCCAATAAAAGGCGGGAGGGGAACTTGAGGCTTGTCCGCACCGTGGGAATCGACGCTAAAAGGAGCGTGCGGTGACAAACGAGGTGGTCTCCATTCCAGCCACGCACCTCTGTGCCGAGATCACGTCCTCCTTCCCGGCCGCCGAACACTGCGTGCCACCTCTGGCTGAGTCGGCGCCAAGCGGGATGTGAACGCGGCCTTTGTGGGCTTTGATGGAGTCGTTCCGGCCGTGTCACGACGGTGACCCGTGTTCAAACGGGACCCCCCCCCCCCCCCCGCCTCACCTCCAGTTCAGCACCCACTGCTGAACAGCAACCTTTGTGTCCGGCCAAAGTTTTGCCATGCTGCATGGGAAATAGCCAAACTCTTGCATCCATTTTTTTTTTTTTTTTCAAACCCTTTTTTTCTGTGAGGCGATCAAAGTTAACCGGCCATAGATAGTGATTTACAAAATACAGGTAAACATCTACTACGATCAATCATTGATGCTGAACACAGTGGAACACAGCCCTTTTATTCCAATATAGGACCGAGCATAGAAAATAGTGGAAATTTGAATAGTCTGTTCCAGAGTCAAACTGTTGCCATCATAAACACTTTATTAAGTCAAAGTTAAGTTAAAGTTAAAAGTTAAAATACCAATGATAGTCATGCACGAATCGAATCGTTTACGTTGTGCGATTCAGAATCGATTCTCATTTTAAAAAAAATCTATTTTTTTATTTTTTATTTAATTAATTAATCTATTTTATTTTAAAATTTTTTTTTTTTTTTTTTTTTAATCAATCCAACAAACCACTACACAGCAATACCATAACAATGCAATCAATCCAACAAACCACTACACAGCAATACCATAACAATGCAATCCAACTCCAAACCCAAACCTGACCCAGCAACACTCAGAACTGCAATAAACAGAGCAATTGAGAGGAGACACAAACACGACACAGAACAAACCAAAAATAATGAAACAACAATGAATATTATCAACAACAGTATCAATATTAGTTATAATTTCAGCATAGCAGTGATTAAAAATCCCTCACTGACATTATCATTAGACATTTATAAAAATAATAAAAAAGAACAATAGTGTCACAGTGGCTTACACTTGCATCGCATCTCATAAGCTTGACAACACACTGTGTCCAATGTTTTCACAAAGATAAAATAAGTCGTATTTTTGGTTCGTTTAATAGTTAAAACAAATGTACATTATTGCAATCAGTTGATAAATCATTGTCCTTTACAATTATAAAAGCTTTTTTTTTTTAAATCTACTACTCTGCTAGCATGTCAGAAGACTGGGGTAGATCCTGCTGAAACCCTAGTATTAAATGAATACATATCGTTTTGAATCGGAAAAATATCGTTTTTGAATCGAGAATCGAATCGAATCGAAAAAATCGATACATTATCGAATCGTGACCCCAAGAATCGATAATGAATCGAATCCTGGGACACCCAAAGATTCACAGCCCTAATATATGTATACATATATATGTATATATATATATATATATATATATATATATATATATATATATATATATATATATATATATATATATATATATATATATATACAGTGGGGCAAAAAAGTATTTAGTCAGCCACCGATTGTGCAATTTCTCCCACTTAAAATGATGACAGAGGTCTGTAATTTTCATCATAGGTACACTTCAACTGTGAGAGACAGAATGTGAAAAAAAAATCCAGGAATTCACATTGTAGGAATTTTTAAGAATTTGTTTGTAAATTATGGTGGAAAATAAGTATTTGGCCAACCATTCAAAGCTCTCACTGATGGAAGGAGGTTTAGGCTCAAAATCTCACGATACATGGCCCCATTCATTCTTTCCTAACACGGATCAATCGTCCTGTCCCCTTAGCAGAAAAACAGCCCCAAAACAGTATGTTTCCACCCCCATGCTTCACAGTAGGTTTGGTGTTCTTGGGATGCAACTCGGTATTCTTCTTCCTCCAAACACGACGAGTTGAGTTTATACCAAAAAGTTTTATTTTGGTTTCATCTGACCACATGACCTTCTCCCAATCCTCTGCTGTATCATCCATGTACCCATTTTGATATAAACTCAACTCGTATATATACTATATATATATATATATATATATATATATATATATATACAAATACCCAGAACCCCTTGCAGCACTAAGTCTTCCGAGACGCTACATTATGCACCCCCCGCTACCCCCTACCCAACCCGCCCACCTCGACTTCCTAACGCTCTCTCAGGAAGAGCATCTCCCAAATTCCAAGCTGCTGTTTTGAGGCATGTTAAAAAAAAAACGGGCACTTTGTGACCTCAATAATAATTATGGCAGTGCCATGTAGGCATTTTTTTTCAATAACTTCAGGTGATTTATTTTGGAAAACCTTGTTACATTGTTTAATGCATCAAGCAGGGCATCACAACAAAATGAGGCATATTAATGTGTTAATTCCACGACTGTATATATTGGTATCGGTTGATATCGTAATCTGTAATTAAGAGTTGGACAATATTGGGATATCGGCAAAAAAGCCATTTTCGGACATCTCTAATATATTCATTACTTCTTGTTTTATACTGTATTACACATTTTACAGTCTTAAAGAAATAATCCTCAATTCTCACTGAATGAATTGGGACCTCCAACAGAAAAGTTGGAAGCCAACTTTGCACACTAACCCTTAAAGTATTCCCCAATAAGAGCTTTTGATGGAATGGAAGCCGATGTAACTTTCACTCGCTGGTCCTGACAACTGTTACAAGGTCGAGAACGAGTGCAGCAAAGCTCGATTTTTAAAAACGCAAAGTGATGTTTGTTATTATTACAGTCAGCGAGGCAAACAAGTAAAGGCTCTTCCACTCACCCGGATTTCTGATGTTGACTTTCGGGGAGAGTCATTGATTATCTGAGAATGTCAACATGCTTAAAGTGACGGATTTTCATTCAAGTAAGTTTAGCTCTTCTTGCACTTTGGTGTCATACTGCATATGGATAGACTTAATAATTGCTATAGAATGTCATGTTTTGTGGTCACGTTCGGTTTGGTTTTGGACTCATTGTGCACTCTTGTTTGTTTTGTCACCATGAGAACTCATAAGTTTCACCTGTTATGTGTTCATGACTCACGCACCTGATTAGTTTGGACTCACGCACCTGTCAATCACTGGACCACCATTTAAGCTTGTAGTTGCCAGGCAGTCAGGCTGGCGACATCACCCTCTCCCGTTCGGTTTGGTTTTGGAATCATGGTCCACTCTTGTTTGTTTTGTCACCATGACAACTCATAAGTTTCACCTGCTATGTGTTCACGACTCACGCACCTGATTTGTTTAGACTCACACGCCTGTCAATCACTGGACCACCATTTAAGCCTGTAGTTGCCAGGCAGTCAGGCTGGCGACATCACCTTCTCACGTTCGGTTTGGTTTTGGACTCATTGTGCACTCTTGTTTGTTTTGTCACCACGACAACTCATAATTTTCACCTGTTATGTGTTCACGACTCACACACTTGATTTGTTTGGACTCACGCACCTGTCAATCACTGCACCTCCATTTAAGCCTGTAGTTGCCAGGCAGTCAGGCTGGCGACATCACCCTCTCCACACTCCTGACACTTCTGATTGCTCACTTCTTGCCATAGTTTCATGCTTTTCTTGTCACAGTAAGTGTAGTTTTTTCATGTCCTTAGTCTGTTTGTGTTAGTTTTGTTCCTGCGTTAAGTTTGTTCCCCGCCATTTGTTTTTGTAGTACTTTCGAGTGTTAAAATTAAAATATGTCATTACCTACACACCGTGTCCGGTCCGGTCACTTTGCACCACGGGAAAACAAACCTCACCAAAGTCCACGTCATGACATAGAATAGGGCAGGGGTGTCAAACTTGTTTTCAATGAGGGCCACATCGCAGTCATTGTGGCCCTCAGAGGGCCGTTTGTAACTGAATGTAAGAATATCAAAGTATAATCACCTCATTATGGTATCGCTTCATTCACTAACGGTGTTACGAAAAACATCAGTTCGAATAAGACCTTAAAGTACATAATGTTCGATATAGAGAACATAAACCCTTGATTTATTGAATCACAAATATTGATTTTCAATAGGGATGTCTGATAATGGCTTTTTTGCTGATATCCAATATTCTGATATTATCCAACTCTTAATTACTGATACCGATATCAACCGTTACCGATATATACAGTCATGGAATTAACACATTATTATGCCTAATTTTGTTGTGGTGCCCCGCTGGATGCATTAAACAATGTAACAAGGTTTTCCAAAATAAATTGACTCAAGTTATGGAAAAAAATGCCAACATTGCACTGCCAAAATTATTATTGAAATCACAAAGTGCATTATTTTTTTTAACATGCCTTAAAACAGCAGTTTGGAATTTGGGACACGCTCTCCCTGAGAGAGCATGAGGAGGTTGAGGTGGGCAGGGTAGCCGAGGGGTGTATATTGTAGCGTTCCGGAAGAGTTAGTGCTGCAAGGGGTTCTCGGTATCTGTTCTGTTGTGTTACGGTGTGGATGTTCTCCCAAAATGTGTTTACCATTCTTGTTTGGTGTGGGTTCACAGTGGCGCATATTTGTAACAGTGTTAAAGTTGTTTACACAGCCACACTCAGTGTGACCTTGCGTTCACTTGTGTGTGTGTGTGTGTGTGTGTGTGTGTGTGTGTGTGTGTGTGTGTGTGTGTGTGTGTGTGTGTGTGAAAAGCCGTAGATATTATGTGATTGGGCCGGCACGCAAAGGCAGTGCCTTTAAGGTTTATTGGCGCTCTGTAGTTCTCCCTATGTCCGTGTACACAGCGGCGTTTTAAAAAGTCATACATTTTACTTTTTGAAACAGATACCGATAATTTCTAAAATTGCATTTTAAAGCATTTATCGATGTTATCGGACATCTGTAATTTTCAAGGATATAGTGAATTTGCAAACAATTAAAATTATACACAAAGCAAACTATAACCTGCTCGCCAAGAATGTAGAACAGATCTTCTCAACAAAAGAGGAGAAATATAACCTAAAAGTAAAATCTAATATGAAATATTTGTATGCTCGTTTAACTGTTAAAACCTTTAGCAGATATGTATGTGGAATTAAATTATGGAATGGATTAACCAAAGAAATCCAGAAATCAACAGTCATATTGGTGACCAATATGACTGTTCAAACTACAAGTGTCCACAAAGTAAACAGAACAAGAATTCTGAACTTCTTGAACCCTTTTTTTCCCTTTTAGGATAAAGATTATGCATTATTTGTGTACTTACTATGGTATATTATTCATTTATTATTTACTTATTCACCGTTCTGTTACAGAGCACAGGAACATGATATGGAATGAAAAGGGGTATGATTAAATAGCGCTGCAAGACTTACTTAAATATATGCTCGTCACCTGGATTTACGATGTCAGAGCAAGTTTCCCATCGATTTGTACGTACAAAAATCAAATAACCAAATGCATAGGCAATTGTGCAATAATTTGATCACGTACGACCGCCAGACACTTCTGGATGTGGACATATCGGGCCGTTTTGGACTGATAGACGCGTGCTTGCTAGACCTGCTAACTAGCACGGGAATACTTCGCCGGCTACATCCAGCGGCCTGTGAAGCAGGGGAGTATAGTAGCAGCAGGGGCCGTCTATGGAGCAGATGCCAGCGGTGTGATCGGAAACGCGGATGCCGAGCGGGGCTAAAAACAAAGCAGAAGGCTAATCCCCACAGAACACCACTTCCCTCCATCCTGAAGCCGGATTTAAATGGAAGATGCGAGACTACTGGTCTGGGTAAGGAGTCAGTTAAATTAGAACAAGTTTTTTCTGCTTTGATTGTTTCAGAGTTGGACATGTGTTCTACTGAGGTGGCTAACTATGATGCGTGCAGTTTATCAAAGCAACAAACAAACAATCGGAAAATTCCCGTCGTATCAACTCCTAGATATGGTCGTAATTATACTAAATGCACTGGGCAACATTATTAATATTGCTACTACGGATAATTTGATCAAAAATTCCCTAAAACAGCCCACTACCTATAATATAGTTTTTTTTAACATAATATCATTGTCTCCCAAAACGTTGTTAGTTAATGATATCATCAGAGACAACAATCTTAACGTCATCGGTCTCAGCGAAACCTGGCTTAAACCAAACGACTTTTTTGTGCTAAATGAGGCATGTCCTCCTAACTTTACACATGCGCATATTGCCCGTCCTCTTAAAAGGGGTGGGGGGGTCGCACTAATATACAACAAAAACTTTAACCTTAGTCCTAACATAAATAATAAATATAAATCGTTTGAGGTGCTTACTATGAGGTCTGTCACACCGCTGCCTCTACACCTGGCTGTTATCTACCGCCCCCCAGGGCCCTATTCGGACTTTATCAATGAATTCTCAGAGTTCGTTGCTGATGTAGTGACGCACGCCGATAATGTAATCATAATGGGGGACTTTAATATCCATATGAATACCCCATCGGACCCACCGTGCATAGCGCTCCAGACTATAATTGATAGCTGTGGTCTCACACAAATAATAAATGAACCGACGCATCGCAACGGTAATACGATAGACCTAGTGCTTGTCAGGTCGTTTCCAAAGTTACGATACTCCCGTATACTAAAGTATTGTCCGATCATTACCTTATAAAATTCGAGGTTCAGACGCATGTTCGGCAAGCTAATAATAACTGCTATAGCAGCCGCAACATTAATGCTGCCACAACGACAACTCTTGCTGGCCTACTGCCCTCGGTATTGGCACCATTCCCAAAGTATGTGGGCTCTATTGATAACCTCACTAACAACTTTAACGACGCCCTGCGCGAAATCATTGATAACATAGCACCGCTAAAGTTAAAAAAGGCTCCAAAAAAGCGTACCCCGTGGTTTACAGAAGAAACTAGAGCTCAGAAATTATTATGTAGAAAGCTGGAACGCAAATGGCGCACGACTAAACTTGAGGTGCACCATCAAGCATGGAGTGATAGTTTAATAACTTATAAACGCATGCTTACCTTAGCTAAAGCTAAATATTACTCAAATCTCATCCACCGTAATAAAAACGATCCTAAATTTTTGTTTAGTACGGTAGCATCGCTAACCCAACAAGGGACTCCTTCCAGTAGCTCCACCCACTCAGCTGATGACTTTATGCAATTCTTTAGTAAGAAAATTGAAGTCATTAGAAAGGAGATTAAAGACAATGCGTCCCAGCTACAACGGGGTTCTATTAACACTGACACGATTGTATATACGGCGGATACTGCCCTCCAAAATAGTTTCTCTCGTTTTGAGGAAATAACATTAGAGGAATTGTTACGTGTAAATGGAATAAAACAAACAACATGTTTACTTGACCCACTTCCTAGGAAACTGATCAAGGAGCTCTTTGTATTATTAGGTCCATCAGTGTTAAATATTATAAACGTATCACTTTCCTCGGGCACTGTTCCCCTAGCATTCAAAAAAGCGGTTATTCATCCTCTTCTTAAAAGACCTAACCTCGATCCTGACCTCATGGTAAACTACCGACCGGTGTCTCTCCTTCCCTTTATTTCAAAAATCCTCAAAAAAATTGTTGCGGAGCAGTTAAATGAACACTTAGCGTCTAACAATCTATGTGAAACCTTTCAATCCGGTTTCAGGACAAATCACTCCACGGAGACAGCCCTCGCAAAAATGACTAATGATCTATTGCCAACGATGGATTCTGATTCGTCATCTATGTTGCTGCTCCTCGATCTTAGCGCTGCTTTCGATACCGTTGATCATAATATTTTATTAGAACGTATCAAAACACGAATTGGTATGTCAGACTTAGCCCTGTCTTGGTTTAACTCTTATCTTACTGACAGGATGCAGTGCGTCTCCCATAACAATGTGACCTCGGACTACGTTAAGGTCACGTGTGGAGTTCCCCAGGGTTCGGTCCTTGGCCCTGCACTCTTCAGCATCTACATGCTGCCGCTAGGTGACATCATACGCAAATATGGTGTTAGCTTTCACTGTTATGCTGATGACACCCAACACTACATGCCCCTAAAGCTGACCAACACGCCGGATTGTAGTCAGTTGGAGGCGTGTCTTAATGAAATTAAACAATGGATGTCCGCTAACTTTTTGCAACTCAACGCCAAAAAAACGGAAATGCTGATTATCGGTCCTGCTAGTCACCGACCTCTATTTAATAATACAACTCTAACATTTGACAACCAAACAATTAAACAAGGCGACTCGATAAAGAATCTGGGTGTTATTTTTCACCCAACTCTCTCCTTTGAGTCACACATTAAAAGCGTTACTAAAACGGCCTTCTTTCATCTCCATAATATCGCTAAAATTCGCTCCATTCTGTCCACTAAAGACACTGAGATCATTATCCATGCGTATTTTACGTCTCGCCTCGATTACTGTAACGTATTATTTTCGAGTCTCCCCATGTCTAGCATTAAAAGATTACAGTTGGTACAAAATGCGGCTGCTAGACTTTTGACAAGAACAAGAAAGTTTGATCACATTACGCCTGTACTGGCTCACCTGCACTGGCTTCCTGTGCACTTAAGATGTGACTTTAAGGTTTTACTACTTGCGTATAAAATACTACACGGTCTAGCTCCATCCTATCTTGCCGATTGTATTGTACCATATGTCCTGGCAAGAAATCTGCGTTCAAAGGACTCCGGCTTATTAGTGATTCCCAAAGCCCAAAAAAAGTCTGCAGGCTATAGAGCGTTTTCATTTCGGGCTCCAGTACTCTGGAATGCCCTCCCGGTAAAAGTTTGAGATGCCACCACAGTAGAAGCATTTAAGTCTCACCTTAAAACTCATTTGTATACTCTAGCCTTTAAATAGACTCCCTTTTTAGACCAGTTGATCTGCCGTTTCTTTTCTTTTTCTTCTATGTCCCACTCTCCCTTGTGGAGGGGGTCCGGTCCGATCCGGTGGCCATGTACTGCTTGCCTGTGTATCGGCTGGGGACATCTCTGCGCTGCTGATCCTCCTCCGCTTGGGATGTTTTCCTGCTGGCTCTACTGTGAACGGGACTCTCGCTGCTCTGTTGGATCCGCTTTGGACTGGACTCTTGCGACTGTGTTGGATCCATTATGGATTGAACTTTCACAGTATCATGTTAGACCCGCTCGACATCCATTGCTTTCCTCCTTTCCAAGGTTCTCATAGTCATCATTGTCACGACGTCCCACTGGGTGTGAGTTTTCCTTGCCCTTATGTGGGCCTACCGAGGATGTCGTAGTGGTTTGTGTTATGGTTTGTGCAGCCCTTTGAAACACTAGTGATTTAGGGCTATATAAGTAAACATTGATTGATTGATTGATAATTTAAGTTTATTTCAAACATGCATACAGTGTTATGCATCTCAAATTTCCAATTGTTTCTTCTTCCTACTCCTTAGTAGGAAGGGCCTACTCGTCCTACTTGTTTCTTCTGGAAATATCAAGTATTTCTTGTTATTTTTACAAACCATCATACGGTTTATAATCAATCAATCAATCAATGTTATTTATATAGCCCTAAATCACAAGTGTCTCAAAGGCCTGCACGAGCCACAACGACACTCTCGGTTCAGAGCCCACAAAAGGGCAAGGAAAAACTCACACTCCAGTGGGATATGAATGTGAATGACTAGGGGAAACCTTGGAGAGGACTGTAACCCCCCCTCCCCGCCACACCCCCCATAGTGGATCTAACATAATAGTGTGAGAGTCCAGTCCATAGTGGATCTAGCATAATATTGTGAGAGTAATAAAGTATTCCTGATTCTGATACTGAGTCCAGTCCATAGTGGATCTAACATATTATTGTGAAAGTCCAGTCCATAGTGGATCTAACATAATATTGTGATTATCCAGTCGATAGTGGATCTAACATAATAGTGTGATAGTCCAGTCCATAGTGGATCTAACATAAAAGTGTGAGAGTCCTGTCCATAGTGGATCTAACATAATAGTGGGAGAATCCAGTCCATAGTGGAACTAACAAAATGGTTTGAGAGTGCAGTCCAAGGTGGATCTAACATAATAGTGTGAAAGTCCAGTCCATAGTGGATCTAACATAATAGTGTGAGCGTCCAGTCCATAGTTTATCTAACATAATAGTGTGAGAGTCCAGTCCATAGTAGATCTAACATAACAGTGTGAAAGTCCAGTCCATAGTGGATCTAACAAAATAGTGAGAGTCCAGTCTATAGTGGATCTAACATAATCGTGTGAGAGTCCAGTCCATAGTGGATCTAACATAATAGTGGGAGAGTCCAGTCCATAGTGGATCTTACATAATTGTTTGAGAGTCCAGTCCATAGTGGATCTTACATAATAGTGTGAGAATCCAGTCCATAGTGGAGCTAACATAATAGCGTGAGAGTCCAGTCCGTAGTGGATCTAACATAATAGTGTGAGAATCCAGTCTATAGTGGATCTAACATAATTGTTTGAGAATCCAGTCTATAGTGGATCCAACATAATTGTTTGAGAGTCCAGTCCATAGTGGATCTAACATAATAGTGAGAGTCCAGTCCATAGTGGATCCAACATAATTGTTTGAGAGTGCAGTCCAGGGTGGATATAACATAATAGTGTGAAAGTCCAGTTCATAGTGGATCTAACATAATAGTGTGAGAGTCCAGTCCGTAGTGGATCTTACATAATAGTGTGAGAGTCCAGTCCATAGTGGAGCTAACATAATAGTTTGAGAGTCCAGTCCGTAGTGGATCTAACTTAATAGTGTGAGAATCCAGTCTATAGTGGATCTAACATAATTGTTTGAGAGTCCAATCCATAGTGGATCTAACATAATAGTGAGAGTCCAGTCCATAGTGGATCTAACATAATAGTGTGAACGTCCAGTCCATAGTGGATCTAACAAAATAGTTAGAGAGTCCAGTCCATAGTGGATCTAACATAATAGTGTGAGAGTCCAGTCCGTAGTGGATCTTACATAATAGTGTGAGAGTTCAGTCCATAGTGGATCTAACATAATAGTGTGAGAATCCAGTCTATAGTGGATCTAGCATAATTGTTTGAGAATCCAGTCCATAGTGGATCTAACATAATTGTTTGAGAGTCCAGTCCATAGTGGATCTAACATAATAGTGAGAGTCCAGTCCATAGGGGATCCAACATAATAGTGAGAGTCCAGTCCGTAGTGGATCTAACATAATAGTGTGAGAGTCCAGTCCATAGTGGATCTAACATTATAGTGAGAGTCCAGTCCATAGTGGATCTAACATAATAGTGTGAGAATCCAGTCCATAGTGGATCTAACATAATAGTGAGAGAGTCCAGTTGAAGGGAATTCTCCCTTATGTGTCCGTACAATCTTTCCTGATATTTCACTTGCAGGCTGACATCCAGCTCGTTTATTCCGTGTCATGCATTCACAAGCTTCAACGATGAACACATGCACCACCAGAGGCCCGCAGTGCTTTCGAGGATCCCTGTCAGCCGCCCGCTAATCCTTCACCCTTTAAACCAAAGACAACACATTGGAAAGATACACAAAGGCACGTTTTCCATATCCTCCGGCTAAGTGCCCGTCACTTCCCAGGACGGCTTCACGGAACAACGTTGCTAAGGAAACATTCCATTGTGTGCTATCCTGTTTAAGCGTGCGCATGATCCGACCATACAAGCGTTGTTCCTCATGGCTGAGTGGGCTAAGGAGCTTTGCCAAATCAATATTAGCATTCCTTTGTCCATGTATGATGATGTCACTCCCTCCCACTTTTACACTCGGAACACGTCGTGGACTGCTTACTAAGACTTTTGAGTCAACATGTCTATTTCTGCACTATATCGCCGAAAGTAAAAACCATCTTTCCATATGAGATGGGAAATTGTGGTAAATGTAAATATAAATGGAATACAATGATTTGCAAATTCTCGTACACCCATATTCGATTGAATGCACTACAGAGATAAGATATTTGATGTTCAAACTCATAAACTTTATTTTCAATTTTTCTGCAAATAATAATTAACTTAGAATTTCATGGCTGCAACATGTGCCAAAGTAGTTGGGAAAGGGCATGTTCACCACTGTGTTACATCACCTTTTCTTTTAACAACACTCAATAAACGTTTGGGAACTGAGGAAACTAATTGTTGAAGCTTTGAAAGTGGAATTCTTTCCCATTCTTGTTTTATGTAAAGCTTCAGTCGTTCAACAGTCCGGGGTCTCCGCTGTCGTATTTTACGCTTCATAATGCGCCACACATTCTCGATGGGAGACAGGCGGGCCAGGAAAGTACCCACAATCTTTTACTACGAAGCCACGCTGTTGTAACGTGTGCTGAATGTGGCTTGGCATTGTATTGCTGAAATAAGCAGGGGCGTCCATGAAAAAGACGGCGCTTAGATGGCAGCATATGTTGTTCCAAAACCTCTATGTACCTTTCAACATTAATGGTGCCTTCACAGATGTGTAAGTTACCCATGCCTTGGGCACTAATGCACCCCCATACCATCACAGATGCTGGCTTTTGAACTATGTGTCGATAACAGTCTGGATGTTCGCTTCCCCTTTGGTCCGAATGACACAATGTCGAATATTTCCAAAAACAATTTGAAATGTCTACTCGTCAGACCACAGAACACTTTTCCACTTTGCATCAGTCCATCGTAGATATCAGGCCCAGAGAAGCCGGCGGCATTTCTGGATGTTGTTGATAAATGGCTTTCGCTTTGCATAGTAAAGCTTTAACTTGGACTTACAGATGTAGCGACAAACTGTATTTACTGACAGTGGTTTTTTGAAGTGTTCCTGAGTCCATGTGGTGATATCCTTTAGAGATTGATGTCGGTTTTTTGATACAGTGCCGTCCGAGGGATTGAATGTTGGTTTTCGTGGAGTGTTTTTTCCAGATTCGCTGAAACTTTTGATGATATTTTGGACCGTAGATGTTGAAATCCCTAAATTTCTTGCAATTACACTTTGAGAAACGTTGTTCTTAAACTGTTTCACTATTTGCTCACGCAGTTGTGGACAAAGGGGTGTACCTCGCCCCATCCTTTCTTGTGAAAGACTGAGCATTTTTGGGAAGCTGTTTTTATACCCAATCATGGCACCCACCTGTTCCCAATTAGCCTGCACACCTGTGGGATTTTGATGAGCATTCCTCACCTTTACCAGTATTTATTGAGACCTTTCCCAACTTCTTTGTCACGTGTTGCTGGCATCTAATTCTAAAGTTAATAATGATTATTTGCAAAAAAAAAACGTTTATCAGTGTGAACATTGAACGTTTAGCTTTTCAATCTGGTCCGCCGGACATTCCCAAATAATTTTTTTAGATCTTTAAGATGGAAAGTATGGCTGCCATTATGATGTGCAGTGATGTTTTCTAACGAACGTAAGTCTTGAACTATACAAAGTACTTCAATGGTTGGAATCTGCGCTTATGGATGATATACCAGTTACTATGGTAATCTAATTAGTTATTATGGTAATATAATTATTTAATATGGTCATCTAATTAGTTACTATGGTAATGTAAGAGCGTTGAAAAAATTGTGGAGGCACACCACCAGCAGACAACATTAAAAAAATGAAACTCAGCAGCTGATATTGACAATAAAACGTTGTTCTCGCAAATGTTGGCTAAGAATTCAAACCGTAACAAAGCAAGCATGACTAGCTCTTGTCTCAAAGTAGGTGTACTGTCACCACCTGTCACATCACACCATGACTTATTTGGAGTTTTTTGGTGTCTTCCTGTGTGTAGTGTTTTAGTTATTGTCTTGGACTCCTATTTCGGTGGCTTTTTCTGTTTTGTTGGCATTTTGCTGTAGAAGTTTCATGTCTTCCTTTAGAGCTATTCCTCGCACCTATTTTAGTTTTGTTTTAGCCATCAAGGCTATTCAAGTACTTGCTATCCTTCTTTGTGGAGATGTTGATTGTCATGTCATGTACGGATGTACTTTGTGGACGCTGTCTGCTCCACACGCTGTAAGTCTTTGCTGTCGTCCAGCATTCTGTTTTTCCTTTACAACAAGTTCAGTTTTAGTTTCATTATGCATAGCTTCCCTAAGTTTCAATCCTTTTTCTTAGCGGCACTCGCCTTATGTTTATTTTTGGTGTAAGCATTAGATTGTTTTTGACCTGCATATTGTGATCTCGACAAACCGTGATCCCGACATCTACAAAGCAATTGGCTATCTGCTGCCACCTACTGATATCGAAGAGTACAACATGGTTACTCTACCGAGCTCTAGACAGCACAGAGATTATTATTACTGGTTTGCAAAAAATATTTTTAACCCAAATAGGTGAAATTACGTAATCTCACGGCACACTAGTTGAAACACACTACTCAAAAGAATTTGGACCAGAACCCATAGGCATACTTGCCAGCCCTCCGAAAATCTCCCTGGGGCAACCATTCTCCCGAATTTCTCCCGATTTCCACCTGGACAACAATATTGGGGGCGTACTGCCTTAGGCGTCCTCTACAACCTGAAAAGGGGACTATTATATACAAACCCCGTTTCCATATGAGTTGGGAAATTCTGTTAGATGTAAATATAAACGGAATACAATGATTTGCAAATCCTTTTCAACCCATATTCAGTTGAATGCACTACAAATACAAGATATTTGATGTTCAAACTCATAAACTTTATTTTTGTTTTGCAAATAATAATTAACTTAGAATTTCATGGCTGCAACACGTGTCAAAGTAGTTAAGAAAGGGCATGTTCACCACTGTGTTACATCACCTTTTCTTTTAAGAACACTCAATAAACCTTTGGGAACTAAGGAGACACATTTTTGAAGCTTTTCAGGTGGAATTCTTTCCCATTCTTGTTTTATGTAGAGCTTAAGTTGTTCAAAAGTCCGGGTTCTCCGTTGTGGTATTTTAGGCTTCATAATGCACCACACATTTTCAATGGGAGACAGGTCTGGACTACAGGCGAGCCATTCTAGTACTCGGACTTCTTTACCATGAAGCCACGCTGTTGTAACAAGTGACTTGGCATTTCCTTGCTGAAATAAGCAGGGGTGTCCATGATAACGTTGCTTTGATGGCAACATATGTTGCTCCAAAACCTGTATGTACCTTTCAGCATTAATGGTGCCTTCACAGATGTGTAAGTTACCAATGCCTTGGGCACTAATACACCCCCATACCATCACAGATGCTGGCTTTTCAACTTTGCACCTAAAACAGTCCTGATGGTTCTTTTCCTCTTTGGTCCGGAGGACACAACGTTCACCGTTTCCAAAAAACAATTTGAAATCTGGACTCGTCAGACCACAGAACACTTTTCCACTTTGCATCAGTCTATTTTAGAAAAGGACTGATGCAAAACGCCAGCCAAGCCGGCTGCGTTTCTGGGTGTCGTTGATAAATGGCTTTGGCTTTGCATAGTAGTTTTAACTTGCACTTACAGATGTAGTGACAAACTGTAGTTACTGACAGTGGTTTTCTGAAGGGTTCCTGAGCCCATGTGGTGATATCCTTTATACACTGATGTCCCTTTTTGATGCAGTACTGCCTGAGGGAACGAAGGTCCGTTTTATGATCGCTTACGTGCAGTGATTTCTCCAGATTCTCTGAACCTTTTGATGGTATTATGGTGAAATTCCTAAATTTCTTGCAATCGCCTGGTGAGAAATGTTGTTCTTAAACTGTTTGACAATTTGCTCACGCATTTGTTCACAAAGTGGTGATCGTTTCCCAATCCTTGTTTGTGAATGACTGAGCATTTTACGGCAGCTGTTTTTATACCCAATCATGGCACCCACCTGTTCTCAATTAGCCTGCACAGCTGTGGGATGTTCCAAATAAGTGTTTGATGAGAATTCCTCAACTTTATCAGTATTTATTGCCACCTTTCCCAAAATCACAAGACTACTTCATCTCTACAGAACTGTTTCATGAGTGGTTCCCTCAATCGTCAGGGGGAAAAAAAAAAAAAAAAAGTCTCCTGACGATTGAGGGAACCCCTCATGAAACAGTTCTGTAGAGATGAAGTAGTTTTGTGATATATATATATATATATATATATATATATATATATATATATATATATATATATATATATATATATATATATATATATACACATATATATATATATATATATATATATATATATATATATATATATGTGTATATATATATATATATATCTCCCGGATTCGGAGGTGTTAAGGTTGGCAAGTATGCCCATAGGGAGTGCCTCAAATGCCATTTGACTCTTGTGTAAAAACAAATGCAATGTACAGTCGTGCTCATAAGTTTACAAACCCTGGAAGAATTTATGATTTCTTGGCCATTCTTCAGAGAATATGAATGATAACACAAAAACCTTTCTTCCACTCATGCATGGTCGAGTGGCCAAAAAGTTCAATTTTGGTCTCATCACTCCAAATGACTTTGTTCCAGAAATTTTGAGGCATGTTACTGTGCTGTTTGGCGTAATGTGAGCGGGATACTTTGTGACATTTATGCACAAATGGCTTTCTTCTGGCGACTCGACCATGCAGCCCATTTTTCTTCAAGTGCCTCCTTGTTGTGCATCTTGAAACAGCCACACCACAATTTTTCTGAGAGTCCTGTATTTCAGCTGAAGTTATTTGTGGATTTTTCTGCTGAAATCTTTTCTGGTCTACCTGAATCCCTCATTTTCTACTTCTTAATCAGCGTTTTAAACACTGCTGATTGGCTTTCTCAATTCCTTGGCTACATTTTTATAACCCTTTCCTGTTTTATGCAGTTCAATTACCTTTTCTCGCAGATCCTTTGACAATTCTTTTGCCTTCCCCATGACTCAGAATTAAGAAACATCTGTGCACACTGCAAAAAGTCAGTGTTCATAAACAAAAATACAAAAATGAGAGGTATTTTATTTGAACTAAGCAAAATTATCTGCCAACAGAACAAGAACATTCTCCTTGTCAAGACTTTCCAAAACAAGTAAAATTAGCTAACCTCAATGAGCCCCAAAATACCTTAAAATAAGTATATTCTCACTAATAATGTCATGTTCTGTGGTCACGTTTTGTTTCGTTATGTTCTGTTGGTTTAAGACTCTTTAGTTCCTGTTTAGGCTCCATTGCTTTGTCACCATGACGACCGATTAGTTCACTTGTACTCATTTCAACTCACGCACCTGATATGTCAAGCACCTGTGTTAATCACTCCACTATTATTTAAGCTTGTAGTTGCCAGGCAGTCGGGCTGGCGTCATTGTTGTTTCTCGATGCTCTGTTCACTCTAGTTATGTATCGCTCTTCTCATTTCCTTCCAAGTAAGTTTTGTTTATTTATGACACATTTAGCGAATCTTTTGTTTCATATCCATAGTTTTGCCTTTGTGGTAGTTTTTGTTTATTAGCCAAGTTTGTTCTCCGACCTGTGCGCGCCTTTAGTTTGCAGTTTTTTTCTGTAGATAAATTAAAATATATCTTTACCTTCACGCCATGTCCCATCACCTTCCTTTGCATTCCGGGATAATAAACCACACCATAGTCCACGTTTTGACAAATAACTGTACTACTTTATGAGTACGGATTTTCTATTGTTTCATTGAAAATATAACAGCAAAGTCCTGTCATCCGTTTTAATATAAGACATAATTGTGTCAAAGTCGTGAATTTTTTTTTCATGCTTGAAAAAGGAAATTATTACTTTAAAACATGTCACAGGTGAGGTTTGGTACCTTGATTAGCCATTCAAACCTGTTTCTGTCAACTTTTGTGCATTTTGTCGGATGGGGATGTAAACCTTTGATCAGGGTCATTTGGGTACTTTTGTCATTTTGATTTAAAAATAGTAAACAGTTGTTTGGCAATAAATAGCTTCCCACAACCATTCAGCATGAGTGGAAGAAAGGTTTTTGTGTTATCATTCATATTCTCTGAAGAATGGCGAAGAAATCATAAATATTCCCAGGTAAAGGTGTAATGGTACACAAAAATTTCGGTTCGGTACAGTAAGAAAACAACAAAATATAATTTTTGGGGTTATATATTTACCAAATTTGCAAAATCTTCCATCAAATTTTTTTTTTCTTGGTTGAATATTTAATGTGAAGTAATTGGAACCTTGGATAAGTCAATAATTCTTAATAACTTTGATTTTGAATCAATATTATGTTTTGAGCAATGACAGTTTGAAAAAAAAAACAGCAGCTTTGTTTCATTAGTCAACATACAACTTTTTCTAAACTACATTTAACCTTCAAGCTTTTTAATTTAACTTTTGTTATGTTTTTTTTTATTTAAATAGTATTTTTAGAATGTGCCGTGGGCCTTTAAAACAATTAGTTTTGGGCCGCAAATGGCCTCTGGGGCACGATTTTGACACCCCTGCTATAGATAATAAAACAATTAATCTAATAAATCAATGGATAAAAAGCAGAGCCTGGAGACGCATGCGTGTTTATCATAACTCTCTCTCTGTGCGCACAATTTGTTTTGTTTTTAACCCCTTCTTAACCCTGAACGTACATTGTTAATACACGCAACCATAACTCAAAATGGCGGACATTTGAGGCATTTAAGAAACTCCGCCCGGACAGCCCCGCAAAAGAGGACATGTCTGGTGAAGAGAAGACGTATGGTCAGTCTATCCTTGCCCGATCGCTGCTAGCACCTCTAGCTAGCATGCTAGCTGCGATCGGGCTAGGATAGACTGACCATATGTCCTCCTTTCACCGGACATCTCCTCTTTTGCCGGGCTGTCCGGGTGGAGTTTCTTAAATGCCTCAAATGTCCGGCATTTTGAGTTCTTAATATGTCTGTGTGGAAACTCTTACAGTACACCACCGAACCGAAACCCCCGTACCAAAACGGTTCAATACAAATACACGTACCGTTACACCCCTACTCCCAGGGTATGTAAACTTATGAGCACAACTGTACCTGAACAATGACTGTACTTCTAAAACCTTCCTAGATCGGCACTTTCACGACACCAGACGGCGAGTACTTTTTGGAGCCGCTCCTGAATGCCGAGGGAGAGGAGTATGAGGACGAGCACCACAAACCCCACCTCGTCTACCGACACGTGAGGAAAAACAACTTCTCAAGCACGAGCGTCGTTCCCCAACCCGAGCCTTGTTCGGCCTCAGGTAACAGACTGCAGACTGTCTACTAACCACCGTGATATAACCACTGTCTGGTTTTTATACGTACCTCCACATGACCCCGGCTGTAAAATGCAAATTATACCCAAATCAATCACAATTTCAGTCTTGATTGCGGGGTTCGGATCTGGAATTATCTCATTTAAGTGCTCCAGTCCTGTGTTTTGTTGCTTGGCAGTGGTAGATAGTTTAAGATGTGTCACCGCCTAAATGTTTTCATGTTTATTGCTGAGGCCTCTGAGAGGTGAAGAGCCCTTAAAGAGAGGGGGTGTCCTCGCGGAGTCCTCAGAGACCGAGGTCCTTCAGTGTCATTCTGTGGAAGAGCTCAGTGGGCGGCCTTTGTTGCAGAGGGACGCTATAAATATTCTGTGTGCGAGCCGCTCCGTTCGCTCGTCGTCTGAGCTCGGGGGCCGTTGTCGTGCGGCCGTGGCTGACCTGTCGAACCCTAACAATGCCTCCTTCGTATGCTTTGGCTTTTCAGCCACTTGGTCTGTGTGTGGTAAGCATGTGGAGGGTCTCTGTCTCTGGCTTTATCTGGCATCGACTTTAGGACACTTTTTAATGCAGCCTCCCCCGTTGGAAGGTATGACGAGTAGTTCCAACCATACATTGTTGTTCAGTTTGTTAGAGAATGAATCATAGTCTTAAAACTCACTCATGCAACCCCAGATCATAATGCTACCACCCCAATGTTTGACAGTCAACAAGACCCAAATATATTGCCAGCTTTAGACAATAATGACTAGGTTTTGGCAATGTTTCAGTCAGTCTATAGCAGTCTTTCCTGGGGGGTGGGTGTCGTGACCTTGGGGAACATGCTATTTATTGTCGCTACCAGAATATGATGACGCGTATGTGGCACTTGGCTTCACTGTAACCAGGAAAGACCGGCGTGCTGCTTCTTTAAATGTTAAAGGGGAACATTATCCCCAAACCTATGCAAGCGTCAATATATACCTTGATGTTGCAGAAAAAAGACCATGTATTTTTTTAACCGATTTCCGAACTCTAAATGGGTGGATTTTGGCAAATTAAACACCTTTCTGTTTATCGGTCTTTTAGCGATGATGTCAGAACGTGACGTCACCGAGGTAATACACCCGCCATTTTTATTTTCACATTACAAACACCGGGTCTCAGCTCTGTTATTTTCCGTTTTTTCGACTATTTTTTGGAACCTTGGAGACATCATGCCTCGTCGGTGTATTGTCGGAGGGTGTAACAACACTAACAGGGAGGGATTCAAGTTGCGCCACTGGCAAGAAATCTTCCGCCAGACCCCCATTGAATTTGCCAGAGTGTCTGCACATTTTACCGGTGATGCTAAGGCAGACATGGCACAGAGATGTATGGATAACCTGCAGATGCATTTGCAACGATTAAGTCAACGAAATCACAAAGGTGAGTTTTGTTGATGTTATTGACTTATGTGCTGATCAGACATATTTGGTCACGGCATGACTGCCAGCTAATCGATGCTAACATGCTACGCTAATCGATGCTAACATGCTATTTACGCTAGCTGTATGTACATTTGAAACTAGATACCCACATTTAATGCGAAACAAACACTTACCAATCGACGGATTTAAGTTGCTCCAGTGTCACAAGATGCGAAAGTCCTGATCATTTGGTCCGCACATTTTACCGGCGATGCTAATAAGGCAGCCACAACGACATCATCGGTTCAGCGGCCTCATAAGGGCAATGAAAAACTCACAACACAATGGGATGTCAATTTGAATGACTATAAGAAACCTTGGAGAGGACCGCACATGTGAGCTGCATAGTAGGAAATCAAATAGTGTATTGATTTACGTTGACAAGTTGAAAAACTTATTCGGGTGTTGCCATTTAGTGGTCAATTGTATGTACTGTACTGTGCAATGTACTAATAAGTCTCAATCAATCAATCAATCAAAAGTACGTCCTTCGCTATGTGTTAGGTTCCTGCGGACGTTATCTCCTTCTGTTGTTGACTATTTGTTTCATACGGTGTTGATGTGGAAATGTTTGCCTCGGCATTTTGTTGGTGTGGCACCGAACGGAAATGTTGACATGCGGAGTTTCAAGCACTCTTCATTCTCTAGCGGGTGACTTTACAAATGATGCTACATACTGTATTAGCAGTAATGCTAAAATGTATGCTGAAAGTATGTCCTTCAATATGTGGTAGGTTCCTGCAGACGTTATCTCCTTCTGATGTTAACTATTTGTTTCATACAGTGTTGATGTGGAAATGGTTGCCTCTGCATTTTGTTTGTGTGGCATCGAACAAAAATGTTGACATGCGGAGTTTCAAGCACTCTTCATTCTCTAGCGGGTGACTTTACAAATGATGCTACATATTAGCAGTAATGCTACTTTTTGTAGCAACGCTTTTGTCCCACACTTGACAAATTACGCTTGTCTGTTCGACACATTCCCACTTGAAGCCAAACCACCGCCAGACCATGGACCTCTTGCTGTTTTTCTGGGGAATTCATTCTTCCTCCATTTGTTACCAGATTTGCACATTCTTTGTCTCACGATAACCACTCGCACCACAGCTAAATGTTACCCATGCCACTACCTCTCTGCTCGGCGAGGGCGTATACGTATGTAAGAAGGTGCTCTTGTTTTATTTAGGATATAAGGGCAATGAAAAACTCACAACCCACTGGAGATGACCGCAAATGTGAGCCGCATAGCAGGAAATCAAATAGTGTATTGATTTACATGGCGCCCGACTTAAACAAGTTGAAAAACTTATTCGGGTGTTGCCATTTAGTGGTCATTTGTACGGAATATATACTGTACTGTGCAATCTACTAATAAGTCTCAATCAATCAATCAAAAGTATGTCCTTGTTATGTGGTAGGTTCCTGCGGACGTTATCTCCTTCTGTTGTTGACTATTTGTTTCATACGGTGTTGATGTGGAAATGGTTGCCTCGGCATTTTGTTGGTGTGGCACCGAACGGAGATGTTGACATGCGGAGTTTCAAGCACTCTTCATTCTCTAGCGGGTGACTTTACAAATGATGCTACATATTAGCAGTAATGCTACTTTTTGTAGCAACGCTTTTGTCCCACACTTGACAAATTACGGTTGTCTGTTCGACATATTCCCACTTGAAGCCAAACCACCGCCAGACCATGGACCTCCCGCTGTTTTTCTTGGAATAATTCTTCCTCCATTTGTTACCAGATTCACACCTTCTTTCTCTCGTATTACCAATCGCATCTCAGCTACCATTACCCACGCTGCTACCTCTCTGCTCCGCGAGGGCGTATACGTATGTGACGAATGTAAGAAGGTGTGCTTGTTTTTTTGAGAAGGAGCGACAACAAAGAGGGAGAAGAGCCTGTAGTGTAATGCCCGCGGCTAAAAGCAACTGCGTGAGAACGTATACTCGAATATCACGATATAGTCATTTTCTATATCGCACAGTGACAAACCCGCGATATATCGAGTAAATCGATATATCGCCCAGCCCTAATTAGAACTATACGCTACTTTGTATTAGAAATAGCAGTAGCAGAGGATGCATGTGCATGTACGAGCCAGTCTGCCCCACAACAAGAGGATAGAGAAAAACAAGGAGCTTATCGATTACAACGTCGGACTATAATGGTTGACTCGTGCAAAGCTTTTTGGGTAAACCTCTACCATATATGGAGGTACCCGTTGATGTCACCGATTGGGGGGGGGGAAACTGCAAATTCTAACCGGTTCGTTTGGAAAAAGTATGAAGGAAGGCAATATTGTTTTAGAAATATCTCCACCATGCTTTTTAGGTTTGATTTCAAATTTACGGGACTTACGCAGTTCCCAAATACAGAAAACAGGAACCAATAGATAAGAAAAGTTGGTTTTGCATAACAGGTCCCCTTTAAACCAAAAACAGAATAACTTCATAATAGGAAATAAAACAACTGATACATATAAGACACAAATAAAACCTAATTTAACACTTAATTTAGGCCAAAAGTATGAAGAATATGCTTATTAAAAAATCTGCAATGTGCGGAAGGACAATTGTAATTAATTGTCACAGCCCTACTGTACAGTAGTAACAGATATATGCTGCAATGTGAGGGGTGTTCTCACTTTTGGGTGTGATCCCAAAGCCTGCTTTTAATTATGAACTTGTTGTTACCACAGATCATTAAAGATCATATTGATAATTTTACAAAACCCAAAGCCATTGAATTTGGCATGTTGTGTAAATGGTGAAAACAGAATACAATGATTTGCAAATACTTTTCAACCGATATTAAATTGAATGGAGTGCAAAGACAAGATACGTAACATTGAAACTGGTAAAAAATAATTTTTTGCAAATATGAGCTCATTTGGAATTTGATGCCTGCAACGTGTTTCAAAAAAGCTGCCACAAGTGGGCAAAAAAGACTGAGAAAGTTGAGGAATGCTCATCAAACACTTATTTGTAACATCCCACAGGTGAACAGGCTAATTGGGAACAGGTGGGTGCCATGATTGGATGTAAAAGCAGCTTCCATGAAACGCTCAGTCATTCACAAACAAGGATTGGACGAGGGTCTCCACTTTGTGAACAAATGCGTGAGCAAATTGTCCAACAGTTTAAGATCAACATTTCTCAACTAGCTATTGCAAGGAATTTAAGGATTTCACCATCTACGGTCCGTAATATCATCAAAAGATGGAGAGAACCAGGCAAAATCACTGCACATAAGCGGCAAGGTGCAAAAACCAACATTGAATGCCTGAGACCGTCGATCCCTCAGACGTTACTGCATCAAAAAGCGACATTAGCGTGTAAAGGATATCACCACATGAGCTCAGGAACACTTCAGAAAACCACTGTCAGTAACTACAGTTGGCCGCTACATCTGTAAGTGCAAGTTAAAACTCTACTAGCCAAAGCCATTTATCAACAACACCCATCCATCCATCCATCCATTTTCTACCGCTTATTCCCTTTCGGGGTCGCGGGGGGCGCTGGCGCCTATCTCAGCTACAATCGGGCGGAAGGCAGGGTACACCCTGGACAAGTCGCCACCTCATCGCAGGGCCAACACAGATAGACAGACAACATTCACACTCACATTCACACACTAGGGACCATTTAGTGTTGCCAATTAACCTATCCCCAGGTGCATGTCTTTGGAAGTGGGAGGAAGCCAGAGTACCCGGAGGGAACCCACGCATTCACGGGGAGAACATGCAAACTCCACACAGAAAGATCCCGAGCCTGGATTTGAACCCAGGACTGCAGGAACTTCGTATTGTGGCTTCACGGTGGCAGAGGGGTTAGTGCGTCTGCCTCACAATACAACAACACCCAGAAACGCTTAAATATAAGTTGAAAAGGATTTGCAAATCTTTGTGTTCGGTTTTCATTTACCATTTACTCAAGGTGCCTTCTTCACTAGTTTTTTTTAGGTTTTGTACATTGACATCAACATAATTGCTTATTAGCCCAGTGAGCCCACCCAATTTTGACCGACACACTCGTGAGACCCATAAGACAAGAACTGTCTTACGGGGGTACAGTGTGGCGTGTTGGGAGAGTGGCCGTGCCAGCAACCTGAGGATTCCCAGTTCAATCCCCACCTTCTACCAACCTCGTCACGTCCGTTGTGTCCTTGAGCAAGACACTTCACCCTTGCTCCTGACGGGTGGTGGTTAGGGCCTGGCATGGCAGCTCCCGCCATCAGTGTGTGAATGTGTGTGTGAATAGGTGAATGTGGAACTAGTGTCATTGCGCTTTCAGTACCTTGAAAGGTAGAAAAGGGCTATACAAGTACAACCCATTTACCACTAACTGTAGGTCTTCATGTACAAACCCTGTTTCCATACTGTCTGAGTTGGGAAGTTGTGTTAGATGTAAATATAAATGGAATACAACGATTTGCAAATCCTTTTCAACCCATATTCAGTTAAATGCACTACACAGACAAGATATTTGATGTTCAAACTCATATATTTCTTGTTTTTTTTTTTGCAAATAATAATTAACTTAGAAATTCATGGCTGCATCACGTGCCAAAGTAGTTGGGAAAGGGCATGTTCACTACTGTGTTACATCACCTTTTCTTTTAACAGCACTCAAACGTTTGGGAACTGAGGAAACCAATTGTTGAAGCTTTGAAAGTGGAATTCTTTCCCATTCTAGTTTTATGTAAAGCTTCAGTCGTTCAACAGTCCGGGGTCTCCGCTGTCGTATTTTACACTTCATAATGCGCCACACATTTTCGATGGGAGAGAGGTCTGGACTGCAGCTCGATAATAGTCTGGATGGTTCGCTTCCCCTTTGGTCCGGATGACACGATATCAAATATTTCCAAAAACAATTTGAAATGTGGACTCGTCAGACCACAGAACACTTTTCCACTTTGCATCAGTCCATCTTAAATGAGATGGACTGAGAATGAGAAGCCGGCGGCGTTTCTGGATGTTGTTGATAAATGGCTTTCGCCTTGCATTGTAGAGCTTTAACTGGCACTTACAGATGTAGCGACAAACTGTATTTAGTGACAGTGGTTTTCTGAAGTGTTCCTGAGGCCATGTGGTGATATCCTTTAGAGATTGATGTCGGTTGTTGATACAGTGGTGTCTGAGGGATCGAAGGTCACGGTCATTCAATGTTGGTTTTCAGCCGTGCCGCTTACGTGTAGTGATTTCTCCAGATTTTTTTTAACCTTTTGATGATATTATGGACCGTGGATGTTAAAATCCCTAAATTTCTTGCAATTGCAATTTGAGAAACATTGTTCTTCACGGTGGTAGAGGGGTTAGTGCGTCTGCCTCACAATACGAAGTTCCTGCAGTCCTGGGTTCAAATCCAGGCTAGGAATCTTTCTGTGTGGAGTTTGCATGTTCTCCCCGTGAATGCGTGGGTTCCCTCCGGGTACTCCGGCTTCCTCCCACCTCCAAAGACATGCACCTGGGGATAGGTTGATTGGCAACACTAAATTGGCCCTAGTGTGTGAATGTGAGTGTGAATGTTGTCTGTCTATCTGTGTTGGCCCTGCGATGAGGTGGCAACTTGTCCAGGGTGTACCCTGCCTTCCGCCCGATTGTAGCTGAGATAGGCGCCAGCGCCCCCCGCGACCCCGAAAGGGAATAAGCGGTAGAAAATGGATGGATGGATGTTCTTAAACTGTTTGACTATTTGCTCACGCAGTTGTGGACAAAGTGTTGTACCTCGCCCCGTCCTTTCTTGTGAAAGACTGAGCATTTTTTGGGAAGCTGTTTTTATACCCAATCATGGCACCCACCTGTTCCCAGTTAGCCTGCACACCTGTGGGATGTTCCAAATAAGTGTTTGATGAGCATTCCTCCACTTTCTCAGTCTTTTTTGCCCACTTGTGGCAGCTTTTTTGAAACATGTTGCAGGCATCAAATTCTAAAGTTAATGATTATTTGAAAAAAAAAAATGTTTACGAGTTTGAACATCAAATATGTTGTCTTTGTAGTGCATTCAACTGAATATGGGTTAAAAATGATTTGCAAATCATTGTATTCCGTTTATATTTACATCTAACACAATTTCCCAACTCATATGGAAACGGAGTTTGTAAAAGCAGCAGGTTGACAATGTGGCATGGAGGATTAAAGAACAAGTCCACAACATTGAAGTATCCCTAGATGTGACTCTTCCGTCTTATCAGATAGGACCCCCCCCCCCCCCTCTTGTCCCCCCCCCCCCTCCCTCCTGTCCCCTCCTCTCCAGATGAAGCGATTAAAACCAGCTCTTTGAAGACCACGCTAGGCCCCTCCTGTCTTTGTATGCGAAGGAGTGTGCTCCGCGTCACCATTGGCAGGCCAAGATGTAAACACTGGCTTTAATGCAGCGTGTGTCGCTTGGCTTCAATTACTTCTTCCTGCTCGTCCTACTTTCCGTCAGAGTCCCTTTGACACGTTTGTAATTGCTGGAAACTAACAAACTGGTTGGTGTTTTAACACCTGGTCTCGGAATAAACACGGTTAATTTTAGCGCGCTCGACAGTGAGCTGTAATGTTAACACAAGGTGAGAGGTGGCTGCTTCATCACCTAAATAGTGCTGCCTCTTCTGCTGCGAGCTTCGATTCAAAATACAAGAGCGGGAGTTTACGTTGGCTTTTCAAGCAAGAGCTCTCATTTTATTCTTAAGGAGACTGAGGGTAGCAGGAAAACCGAGCACTGCAACAAGGTGTAGCGTTGCAGTCAAGATCACCTAAACCAGGGGTCTCAAACTCAATTTGAGACCCCTGGGCGGTATAGCTCGGTTGGTAGAGTGGCCGTGCCAGCAACTTGAGGGTTGCAGGTTCGATTCCCGCTTCCGCCATCCTAGTCACTCCCGTTGTGTCCTTAGGCAAGACACTTTACCCACCTGCTCCCAGTGCCACCCACACTGGTTTAAATGTAACTTAGATATTGGGTTTCACAATGTAAAGCGCTTTGAGTCACTAGAGAAACGCGCTATATAAATATAATTCACTTCACTTCACTATCGAAGCCTCCCACCCCCGACTCGGCTCCTCTCAAACCAATCTACGACAGACGAGTCCATTCAGAGAACACTTTGAAGACTTTTCAAAAGCGCTATATAAAATATAATTGACTTCACTTCAATTTACCTGGGGGACACTGGATGCAGAAACTGGGTGAGGCTGGGCCGCGAGAAAAGATTTCTTTCAAAAAATCTAGCATAATGAATTCACCTTCTTTGAATGGCTTTCTCGCCCGAGCAACATACTTGCCAACTCACGCGATCTTTCCGGGAAACACCCGAATATCAGTGCCTATCCCGACAATCTCCCGGGGAAACATTCTTCCGAGTTTCACCCAGACAACAATATTAAGTGTCTTTAGCGTCCGCTTTTCCACTAAACAAACAATGTGCCGGCCCAGTCACATATTGTATGAGGCTTCGGCAGCCCTAACTCTTCCCCTATTGTAGCCGGGAGAGTTAGGCTGCATTGGATTCTGGGTATTTGTTCTGTTGTGTTTATGTTGTGTTACGGTGCGGATGTTCTCCCAAAATGTGTTTTTCATTCTTGTTTGGTGTGGGTTCACAGTGTGGCGCATATTTGTAACAGTGTTAAAGTTGTTTATACGGCCACCCTCAGTGGGACCTGTATGGCTGTTGATCAAGTATGTCTTGCAGTCGCTTACTGCGTCCACCGAAGCCTAATACAACATGTGGCTGGGCTGGGTCGCTGTTTGTACACGATGTAGAGGACGACAAAGGCACATCTTCCATGTTGCCCCCTTAATATTGTTGTTAGGGTGTAATCCAGGAGAATGATTACTCCTGAAGGAACACTGAAAATAGGGAGACTTCCGAAAAATCGAGGGTATACAACTATGACGCTGTAAAGCGCCATTCATATAAAACTATAATTGGCCCGCGGGCCGCGTGTTTGAGACCCCTGACCTAAACCTAAGGTTTAGATAGAATCTCGGTTCAGTACGTACCTCGGTTTAGAGGTCACGGTTTGGTTCTTTTTCAATACAGTAAGAAAACAAAGAAATTATACATTTCTCGTTATTTACCAAATTTGTAAACAATGGCTTTATCCTTTGTTTACAAGCAGAGGGGTTAGTGCGTCTGCCTCACAATACAAAGGTCCTGAGTAGTCCTTGGTTCAATCCCGGGCTCGGGATCTTCAGGGATGGGAATTTTCTGCGGATCCGCGTAATTCTGCCGATTTCGGCGCCGCCAGGGTCATTTATATAATATAATGCCAATGTGTGAAGGCACCAGATTGGCTAGCTCTACTATCAGCTGACGACATCAACCAATGCCATTGCCCGTTATAGGCGTCTGCCGGCGTCGTTTGCCGACAATATCTAGTCCCTGATCCTCAATTATTGTGAGCGTTTCTGAACTCTTATTCTGTTTATATTGGTTGTGTTTATCGGCGATTAATCTGGAAAGAAAACACATCCATCCATCCATCCATCTTCTTCCGCTTATCCGAGGTCGGGTCGCGGGGGTAGCAGCCTAAGCAGGGAAGCCCAGACTTCCCTCTCCCCAGCCACTTCGTCTAGCTCTTCCCGGGGGATCCCGAGGCGTTCCCAGGCCAGCCGGGAGACATAGTCTTCCTAACGTGTCCTGGGTCTTCCCCGTGGCCTCCTACCGGTTGGGCCACGGGAGGCGTTCGGGTGGCATCCTGACCAGATGCCCGAACCACCTCATCTGGCTCCTCTCGATGTGGAGGAGCAGTGGCTTTACTTTGAGTTCCTCCCGGATGACAGAGCTTCTCACCCTATCTCTAAGGGAGAGCCTTAGAAACTCATTTCGGCCGCTTGTACCCGTGATCTTATCCTTTCGGTCAAAGCTCATGACCATAGGTGAGGATGGGAACGTAGATCGACCGGTAAATTGAGAGGTTTGCCTTCCGGCTCAGCTCCTTCTTCACCACAACGGATCGATACAGCGTCCGCATTACTGAAGACGCCGCACCGATCCGCCGAGGCTGCCCTTTGTCACCTATTCTGTTCATAACTTTTATGAACAGAATTTCTAGGCGCAGTCAAGGCGTTGAGAGGTTCCGGTTTGGTGGCCGCGGGATTAGGTCTCTGCTTTTGGCAGATGATGTGGTCCTGATGGCTTCATCTGGCCGGGATCTTCAGTTCTCACTGGATCGGTTTGCAGCCGAGTGTGAAGCGGCCGGAATGAGAATCAGCACCTCCAAATCCGAGTCCATGGTTCTCTCCCGGAAAAGGGTTGAGTGCCATCTCCGGGTTGGGGAGGAGACCCTGCCCCAAGTGGAGGAGTTCAAGTACCTAGGAGTCTTGTTCACGAGTCGGGGAAGAGTGGATCGTGAGATCGACAGGCGGATCGGTGAAAGAAAACACAGTAGCTCTCAATTAACACGTTTCTGTATTGACAAAACAGTTTCAGACATGGTTAAGCTTCTTCAAGATAGGAATGCTTCATTAGCGAAAGATATCGATAAGAGCGTGAGAAACAATTGGAACTGTGCATGGCTCGATATATCTATCAAACTGAAGGTGAAGATTAACAACAATATCGTAAAAGTAGACGAACTGATCAGCGATTGCATTGCAAAGTGCGATGAACCGGGACGTGCTCAGTGCTTATATTGCAAGGATATTGTGAACTATGGATCTCGGGGAAAGGTGGCACTCTTGGACCACGCGAAATCGGCAAGGCATCTAAGTAAAGTGAGTTTACGGAGATGTCATTTTTCACTGGGATCTGCCTTCAAGCTGAAGTCAAACATCATCACAAATGCAGCCTCAAATCAACGGTATAGCTCAGTTGGTAGAGTGGCCGTGCCAGCAACTTGAGGGTTGCAGGTTCAATTCCCGCTTCCACCATCGTAGTCACTGCCGTTGTGTCCTTGAGCAAGACCCTTTACCCACCTGCTCCCAGTGCCCCCCACACTGGTTTAAATGGATCATAGATATTGGGTTTCACTATGTAAAGCGCTTTGAGTCACTAGAGAAAAGCGCTATATAAATATAATTCACTTCACTTCACTATCGAAGCCTCCCACCGCCGACTTGGCTCCTCTCAAACCAATCTATGACAGACGAGTCCATTCAGAGAACACTTTGAGGACTTTTGGCTTCTTTCCCAGCTTTTCTCCCCCACTTCCAGTGTGACTTTGCGGGGTGCGTTACGGAGGTGCCAGGCATCCCTGGACTCGGGTGGCCAGCTGCAGGACTTGTGGGACTCCACCCTGGGAGTGATTTTTGAACACTTTGGGGACTTTTGGCTACTTTCCCAGCTTTTCTCCCCCACTTCCAGTGTGACTTTGCGGGGTACGTTACGGAGGTGCCAGGCATCCCTGGACTCGGGTGGGCAGCTGCGGGACTTGTGGGAGTCCACCCGGGGACTGATTTTTGAACACTTTGGGGACTTTTGGCTACTTTCCCAGCTTTCCCCCCCACTTCCAGTGTGACTTTGCGGGGTGCGTTACGGAGGTGCCGGGCATCCCTGGACTCGGGTGGCCAGCTGTGAGACTTGTGGGACTCCACCCCGGGACTGATTTTTGAACACTTTGGGGTCTTTTGGCTACTTTCCCAGCTTTTCCCCCCCACTTCCAGTGTGACTTTGCGGGGTGCGTTACGGCCAGCTGCGGGACTTGTGGTGATCTTATGTATTTCAACATTTTTATATTTTGAATTCTGGTAATCCATTTGTAAGCGTATTTTTTGTCTATAATCCAAAAGTGTGCAAGAATTTGATATATGTGTAAACTTGTATACATACATTTTGTCACGATACATTTTTATGATAATATTTGCTAATACATGGGAAATTTTGGTCAGGAGAATATTGTTTGATTTTGACTCAAAATAGCAGGAAATGCATCGTAAGCTAACATAGATTTCAAAATTTTTCTGGGGAGGCATGCCCGCAGACCCCCCTATTCATTCCCATCCCTGGATCTTTCTGTGAAGTTTGTATGTTCTCCCCGTGAATGCGTGGGTTTCCTCCGGGTACTCCAGCTTCCTCCCACCTCCAAAGACATGCACCTGGGGATAGGTTGATTGGCAAAACTAAATTGGCCCTAGTGTGAGAAAGTGAGTGTGAATGTTGTCCGTCTGTCTGTGTTGGCCCTGTGATGAGATGGCGACTTGTCCAGGGTGTACGCCCCCTTCCGCCCGATTGTAGCTGAGATAGGCACCAGAGCCCCCCACGACCCAAAAGGGAATAAGCGGTAGAAAATGAATGGATGGGCTTTAACCTTTCTAACATTGGGAACGCTATAATAATTCTGCCCAAAACTACAAAATTGCTTTGTGTGTGACGGATGTGAGCCACCACTAGGCTGATCAGGGCAACAGCAGGCAGTCATGAATGCTAAGGATAACAATAACATACGTATACACACAGTTTCCATTGCCAGGGTTAGCGCGGTCAACATACTGTATATAAAATAAAAGCTAAGTAAGATAAGCAGGGTTTTCCGCAGCGCCTTAACAACAAAGAGCCTAAACTAAAGTCTTAAAAAATGTTTTTTATTTATTTATTTTTTTTGTCCTGTCCAACTTCTCAGGCATATCATATAGTTGACGTAGACGCCCATATCGGCTGTTCAGATTTTCTTAACAAAAGAAGTGTAGGATACTTCTCGTGATGCCTTGTTTGTATTTGACTTTATTAAATGTATTTATATTATCATTCGGTGCTGATCTAAAGTCTTAACAAGCTGCTCCACTTAGTTCTGCCTCTTGCTCTGTCAGTACGTCTCTTCTGCAGCAGACAGCATTGTCCCACCCCCACAACCATCTGATTGGTTACACGCAGAGCGGTAACAGCCAATCAGCAGTGCGTATTCAGAGCGCATGCAACGTTGAGTGAGCAGAAAGGCGTTTTTAGCAGGTAAGGCAGCGGACTCCCAAATTATAATAAACACCTCCCAGTCAACTACTAGTAACATCGCTATGAGCCTGTTGACGTTCTAGACACAAGCGGTAGCTCAGCTCGCTCGCAGTCTTTGAGGTGAAGGCTAATTAGCTATTAACGTAACGTTAGCTCATTGTGCGGTGAGTGTGTGTGTGTGCGTGTGTGTGTGCGTGTGTGTGTTACGGACAGTAAAGCCCTGTCTGTCTGAGCGAAAGAAGCAATATCGACTTACAGTTAATATTCTTTTTCTGTGGTGATTAAGCTGTGTTAAAGCTGCAAAAAAAGGACATTATGTTAAATGAAAAGTTTCTGTCTCTGGTGATTGATATTATAATGTAACTGCATCATAAAGCCTACGTGAACTCCATGGTGTTCATTCAGCATACGGAGCGGAAAATATAACCAAAAATGGTAGGCCTCTCCACGCGACGAAGCCGCCCTACTTCACCACAGTCTGTAGTCTAGTTCCTTCTGTCCACTTGACCCGGGCGATGGCCCCTACCCCCTGGAGGGGCACTACCTTTTGTGGGAAACGCTGATAAGACTCAAAATTGGTTTCCTAACAATACCGTTCTACATAGTGCAACATTTCTACATACAGTATACAGTGCAACTTTAAATTCAAGTTGTTAATCAGATTAAATAAAATGACAAAAACATTTTTCTACAGATAAAAAGTGCAACATTAAACCATTTCAAGTCAACTCAAGCCTCAGATTAACTTCTCTTTTTTCCCCTAGCCTTTAACCCTGGTGGCTTTCACTCAATATTCATGTTTCTTTGCCAGAAAAATCAGTTTATCCACATCATCTGCAGAAAGAGCAGACATGCTTGCAGTTACAATGTCTCCAGCTGTGGGAAATACCCTTTCGCTGGGCACGGAGATAGCAGGTATGGCGAGGTAGGGCCTGGCTAACTTTACAACAAGAGGATATATGGGCTCATTATTGTTTTTGCACCATAGAAGAGAGTCAAAATCTAGTTTTTAATGCAATACGGTCTTAAATTTGCTGCTCTAAAAACACCAACGCCATTTGTTATTGCTTTAGCCCTGCCTGACTCGCCGAGGAGAGGCTGCTTGAATGCGGTGGGGAGCTGTGTTTGCACCACGCTCGTCTTTCTCTCCGTTGAAGCCATGTTCCCTTGGGGGTGGTGCCGCTTCAAATGGGTTAGCATGTTTGACGTGTTGCCAGAAGAAAACCGTACCGCTGCTGAACAATTTCAATGGTCTAATCAATGTCAGAACCCAACATTGTCTAAATGTCGTCAAAATGCATGCTGTTTCAACGTTGTATTTGTGTTGGAAAATAACCAAATGTCTGTCAAATCAACGTCAGAACCCAACATTGTCTAAACGTTGTCAAAAAGCATGCTGTTTCAACGTTGTATTTGTGTTGTTGAATATTGGTTGGAAAATGCCAATGATCAAATCAACCTCAGAACCCAACGTGGACTAAACGTAGTCAAAAAGAACGTGGTTTCAACGTTATATTAAGGTTGCTGAACATCAGGACCTAATTCAACGAATTCTCAACCTTGTTTTAATGCCTTGCAACCTGCTGGGAACATTATTAAAACTAGAGGGACAAATATGTGTGTGCGTGGTCACAAAAACAGGGTGAGATCATTGTGTTTATCTCTTCAAGCAAAACGAAGGCCAAAGCGTTCCATTTTGCCTGAAAGTGGAAAAAAAAAATTTCTTAACCGCACAACAAAATGTTGAATACAGTACCTGATGAAAGACTCTTTTGTCATTACTATGGAAATCAATAATTCTCATATTCATACGTTCATGTTCATTCTGCTCAGCCATATAGTCAGCAAATAGGATAGGATTGGATAGGTCTTTATTGTCTTGCACGAGTACCAGTCTGGAGTGGGAAAAAAACCTCCATAGCAAAGCACATATACATATTACAACATACATCTCAAGATATCTAGCAACAGAGGGAAGGTAGTTCAAGGTCATGGTGGTAGGCCGCAGCTCTCAGGCGCTGACCATCCATTCTTCACCCCTACGGGATTTGCGTCGAGGGCGTTGGGTTGGTAAATGCGGTACAATTAAATGGGTTAAATGGGTTGTACTTGTATAGCGCTTTTCTACCTTCAAGGTACTCAAAGCGCTTTGACACTACTTCCACATTTACCCATTCACACACACATTCACACACTGATGGAGGGAGCTGCCATGCAAGGCGCCAACCAGCACCCATCAGGAGCAAGGGTGAAGTGTCTTGCTCAGGACACAACGGACGTGACGAGGTTGGTACTAGGTGGGAATTGAACCAGGGACGCTCGTGTTGCGCACGGCCACCCTCCCCACTGCGCCACGCCGTCCCGGAGCATTTTCATACAAGGTCAGGACCACACTTGGTTTGGAAGGTTATACACCACCTAGCCCTTTCCTTTACCTAAATGAGCAGTGGAACACCACTACATCGACATGAACACGTAAAAACCAAGGGTGAAAGGCGAATACATAGGATATGGGGAAGAATAGGGATTCAACCTTGGTCTGGGTTTATGTAGTCTTTGACTACAACACTAATCCACAGTCTCCACTTTGTTGCAGTGCTCTGTTTTTCTGCCACCCTCAGCCTTTTTAAAATAATTTTGGTCTTGACCTCTGTGTGTTTGATGGGATTATCGCAGATATTCAAGATGCAACTGGAGATGTCCGATAATGGGTGGGGCGGGGGCGTTGTTGGGGGCGTGGTTAAGAGGGGAGGAGTGTATTCACAGCTATACATCCATCCATTTCTACCGCTTATTCCCTTTGAGGTCGCGGGGGGCGCTGGTGTCTATCTCAGCTACAATCGGGCGGAAGGCGGTGTACACCCTGGACAAGTCGCCACATCATTGCATTATGTGTAAAAATCTTCATTTATAATTGAATCACTTGTTTATTTTTCAACTAATTTTTAGTTATTTTTATATCTTTTTTTCCAAATAGTTCAAGAAAGACCACTACAAATGAGCAATATTTTGCACTGTATACAATTTAATAAATCAGAAACTGATTACATAGTGCTGTATTTTACTTTTTTATCTTTTTTTTTTCCAACCAAAAATGCTTTGCTCTGATTAGGGGGTACTTGAATTAAAAAAATGTTCACAAGGGGTACATCTCTGAAAAAAGGTTGAGAACCACTGCTCTATAAGCCGTAGATGTTATTGTCACATATGCATGTACAGTAGATGGCAGTATTGTCCTGTTTAAGAGTGTCACAACATTGCTGTTTACAGCAGACAAACTGCTTTACGGTAGATGAAAACGTGACTGCTGTTGTTGTGTGTTGTTGCCACGCTGGGAAGACGTTAATGAGACTGCCTAACAATAAACCCACATAAGAAACCAAGAACTCGCCCTCGATCATTCTACAGTTATAACGTCATTGGGAAGGCACTCTGTTTATATTGTGGAAAAGCGTACATGAAAACAGGCTGTCGACACATCACTCGGGTGCGCATGGAGCTGGAGGGGGCGTGGCCACCAGCTCCGCCTGAATTTCGGGAGAAAATTAGTCCCGGGAGGTTTTCGGGAGAGGCGCTGAATTTCGGGAGTCTCCCAGAAAATCCGGGGGGTTGACAAGTATGATGTAATCCATTATAAAAATAGCATGCAATATGTACATAGCATGGCGTACTGCTAAGAAAGGCACAATTCCCCTTTTAAAAGTACGTAATGCCCCTTTAGCGTGCTATTTGCAACACCATGCACCATAGTCTTCCTCAACGATTAACACTGCCGCACTCAAACATTCCAACAGATGCAATCTTAACCACAGCTTAAGTCCTTTCGCACATTTGTGTCTTCTGTAAAGCCCCTTTCTTTCCCTTGGAAGCGAAGGAACAAAAGTTTCAGATTTATCTCATTGCATCAATGATGCGCCGCAGAACGAGTGGTGGTGGTGGGCCGGATTCCTTTCCCAGTATCTCCTCTTTTTGAGAAGCTATAAAAGCAGTCATTGTCGCGGGTCAGGGACCTCTTTCTTTTCCCCCCCTCTCTCTTTACGTTTTATGTTTCTGTGAAGAGGACCCTCGGCTCCTAAATTAAAATCGGTGGCTGCCGTGTGAAAGCTGAATGCTTTGGCGGGATTTGGACTTTGAAGTGTCGTTAAGAGGAGTTTAGAAAAGGCCAACTATGTGAAATATGGATAACAATGCTTTTCTGCAGGGTAGGGGGGCGACCGTCTTTCCCCACTGCATTCTCTACGATTGTTTCTTACATGCATCTTTCTTTTTAATGTCCTCATTTTGAATCTGACAAAGATTAAATCGGCTGCGTTTTATCGAGGCAAACAACATACAGTGGGGCAAAAAAGTATTTAGTCAGCCACCAATTGTATAAGTTCTCCCACTTAAAATCATAGGTACACTTCAACTGTGAGAGACAGAATGTGAAAAAAAAATCCAGGAATTCACATTGTAGGAATTTTAAAGAATTTATTTGTAAATTATGGTGGAAAATAAGTAGTTGGTCAACCGTTCAAAGCTCTCACTGATGGAAGGAGGTTTTGGCTCAAAATCTCACGATACATGGCCCCATTCATTCTTTCCTTAACACGGATCAATCGCCCTGTCCCCTTAGCAGAAAAACAGCCCCAAAGCATGATGTTTCCACCCCCATGCTTCACAGTAGGTATGGTGTTCTTGGGATGCAACTCAGTATTCTTCTTCCTCCAAACACGACAAGTTGAGTTTATACCAAAAAGTTATACCAAACAAAAATAACAAAAAGACATCATACATGACCAACACATTTACAGGCTTGTCAGACAGGTGAGTCGGGCCTGCTGTTTAGGGCGGCTATAGCTGCAGGGATAAGGCTTTTCTTGAGACGGGCCCTCTGGAATTTGATGGTGCTGTACCTGTGCCCTAATGGGAGTGGGATTATGTATTGGTAGGGGTGTAACGGTACACAAACATTTCGGTTCGGTACGTACCTCGGTTTAGAGGTCACGGTTCGGTTCATTATCGGTGCAGTAAGATAACAGCAAAATATTAATTTTTCGGTGTTTTATTTACCAAATTTGTTAACAATGGCTTTATCCTTTTAACATTGGGAACACTATATTATTCTGCCCACGTGAATCCACATTAAACTGCCTCAAACTGTTGCTCAGATTAAATAAAATGACCCAACTTTTCTTTTACATATAAAAAGTGCAACATTAAACAGTTTCAAGTCAATTCATCATGCTTAGTTTATTACAGCATTTGGGAAGCCTGTAGTTGATTTTTATTATGTAAATGTTGTATTTTTATAGCAGAGACCCTGCCATTCAAACTAGGCTGCTACATTACTTAATGATTAATGTAAGTATAGCTGAAAAAATAGCGCAATAGCAATAGGAGAGACAATTCCTTCCTGAACACCATGGAGTTCATGTAGGCTTAATGATGCACTTACATATATTATATTGCTAGCATACACGCACACACACACACACACACACACACACACACACACACACACACACACACACACACACACACACACACACACACACACACACACACACACACACACCACACAATTAGCTAACACACACACCGCAAAATGAGCTAATGTTACCCTAAAAGTTAATTAGCCTTCACCTCAAGCCAGAGATGCAAGCTAACTGAGCTGCAGTTTGTTTCTAGAACATCATCTCGAACTTTGACTGGGAGGTGTTTATTATCATTTGGGGAGAGTCCGCTGCTCACCTGCTAAACCCCTATCTGCTCAACGCTGAAGCGCTGACGACGTGTGCTCTGAATATGCACTGCTGATTGGTTGTTACTGCTATATATGTAACCAATCAGATGGTTGTGTGGGTGGGACAATGCAGGGTGCTGTGTAGGAGACAGAGGCAGAACCGAGCGGAGTAGCTTGTTAAGACTTTAGCTTCATACGTTCGTGTGGAAACTTGTTCGGTACACCTCCGAACCGAACCTGAAATCCTGTACCGATACGGTTCAATACAAATACACGTACCGTTATACCCCTATGTATTGGTGTAGTGGGTGACTGATATCCTAGACCAGGGGTTGGGAACCTTTTTGGCAGAGGGAGCCAAGAAGCCAAATATTTTAAAATGTATTTCCGTAAGAGCCATATAATATTTTTTTCAACACGGAACACAACTCAACACGTGCATTTTCAAGTAAGACCAACATTTCTAGAGTATAATTGGTCTCTTATTCTTTGGAATAACATTGTTATTCTAAAGCTAACTGTGAAGGGGGCGTGGCCTGCGGGCCTGCAGCGAAGCGGGGTGTTGCCAGGGCCGACCTCGAAATCAGCGACAGGTGTGTAGAGGGCCCAGCTGGGCCTTGTTTTCCTAATCACCTGTCGCTCTGTTTATAAGCAGCAGCAAGGAGAGAGCGAGAACGAAATAGAAAAAGACAATTACTGGAAAGCAACTGAGAGACTTATTGTAAAATAAAACAATATTGTAACCCTGGAACAGGCTTTCATGTCGGTGCTTGGTGGTCTGAAAACCCACAAGAGGGCAAGCCCCACACTAACCAATAATAAATAACTTCTTGAACATAAAAATGCATGAGAATGTTTTATATTTTGAATGTGTTTTTTCATTACAAGTGGAATTATTCATTACATATCGTGTTAAGCAATGTCTGCTAAGATTTATCTGAGAGCCAGATGCAGTCATCAAAAGAGCCACATCTGGCTCGCGAGCCATAGGTTCCCTACCCCTGTCCTAGACTATCGTTTTCTATTATTGTTCACCTTTGACACTTTGGGGTTTAAATAAATGTTTGTAAAATGTTTACAACTACGTGCCTTGCCATCCTTGGTTTGAAAATCCGGTTTACAAAGGTTACATTTCCTTCACCCGAGGCGGGGTGTGACAAAATTTAGTTATTTTAGCGGTCAGGACATGGCTCTCTACAGATGCTTTTCTGCACAGTTGACTGCTGGCATAGTTCCAATGCTGATGTCCTTGTGGACAAACACGTCCGGGAATCAGACTACTACTTACTTGAAGTTCAAGACTTTATAGATTCTTTATTGTCAATTTGTCCGTACATGCAAGACTTGCGGAAGAATCACGATATTGCGGATTGCATATGATTCCTAGACATTTCTAAAATCCACATTGAGAAGAGCAAGATGAGGTGGTTCGGGCATCTGGTCAGGATGCCTCCCAAACGCCTCCTGTTTGTTTAGGGCACGTCCAACCGGTAGGAGGCCACGGGGAAGACCCAGGACACGTTGGGAAGACTATGTCTCCCGGCTCGCCTGGGAAAGCCTCGGGATCCCCCGGGAAGACCTAGACGAAGTGGCTGGGGAGAGGAAAGTTTGGGCTTTCCTACTTAGGTTGCTGCCCCCGTGACCCGACCTCGGATAAGCGGAAGAAGATGGATGGCTGGATGGATTTGTAATTTCCTTAAAACGAAGTTAACAACTGGGAGAATAACAAAAACAAGCTCAATTTCATTCGTAACTTGGGTCAATGTTTTTCAACCTTTTCTGAGCCAAGGCACATTTTTGTCGTTTAAAAAATCCCGAAGCACACCACAAGTAGAGAACATGAACAAATGAAAGTCAGCAGCCAATATTTACAGTAAAAAGTAATTCTCGCAATTGTTGGATATGAATTCAGACCATAACGAAGTGTGCATCACTATAGATCTTGTCTCAAAGTAGGTGTACTGTCATGACCTGTCAAATCACGCCGTGACTTATTTTGGAGTTTTTTTTGGTGTCGTCCTGTGTTTTAGTTGTCTTGTGCTCCTATCAGTCGAGACTATTTAACTTGTGCGGACGCTATCCCTCTTTGTGGGGACATTGTTGATTATCATGTCATATACGGATGTACTTTGTGGACGCCATCTGCACCACACACCAGTCTTTGCTGTCGTCCAGCATTCTGTTTTTGTTTACTTTGCAGCCAGGTCAGTTTTAGTTTCATTCTGCATAGCCTTCCCTAGGCTTCAATGCCTTTTCTTAGCGTCACTCTGTCTTTTGTTTATTTTTTGGTTTAAGTGTTAGATACCTTTTTACCTGCACACTGCCTCCCGCATATTGTGATCACGACAAACCATGTTACCGACATCTACAAAGCAATTACCTACCTGCTGCCACCTACTGATATGGAATGGTATTACACGGTTACTCTGCCGAGCTCTAGACAACACAGACACTCAACAACGGCACATTATTTGCGGATTATAATTACTGGTTTTCCCGAAAAATATTTTTAACCCAATTAGGTGAAATTACATATCATCGGCGGTCACTCGAAAGAGTATGACGATCCTCCTGGTAGGGGTGTATCCCTTTTATGAAGGATGCCTGTGCGTGACTTCGTTTTACGTGGGGAGACTGGTGCGCAGAATGTCACCACAGGATCCTTGACAGAATCGGGTCAGGGTCCAGTGGCATGGAGTCCACAATGACTGGGGACCCATTTCTGCTGCAGCCTTCTCCCGCCATCGCAGCCATTGTGGTAGTTCTTAAAATCTACCATCCTCCGCCTGGACCGCCGTTGAAATCTTCACCATATCCCTGGCTAGGGGGCAGTCAGGTACTAGGCCTTTGCCAAGAACCACCTGGGGTAACCGTAGTAAAGGGGTTAACCTCTTACTGCCCCAAAACACCATAGAGTAGGCTGACCATATTCTGAAATCCCAAAAAAGAAGACACGTATATGCGTGCCAAGGACTAGGTGAAAATTTGCCAATGATACTTGAACTTGCTTTATAAATAATATATTTATTTAAATAAATGATTTTTTCTCCTCTGTTGACAGCAGTGTTGGCGCTAGGAATTTTCCAAATGGGGTCCCATGGACCCCATCAAACTTTTTTGTAAGCTTTTTGAAAATAAATGATTAAAAAAAATGCATTGTCCTGTTATATCTCACATTCTATATTGTGTTTTGGAAAAAGGTTGTCATAAACTTTACTTCAGTCATTAAAAGAAATAATTAAAAAAAAATTTAATCAGTTATAAACATTCTTTCACTTTCTTTTTCCTTCATGGATCTAAACTTTACTGTTGCTGGTAGTTTTTTCTATGTTTTTATTTAATAAGTAGTAGGTGTATTTATTTTAGTATAAAAGTGTAGAAAGGGTTTTGCTTGGGTCATTAAATGATGTTAATGGTGTGCCAGGGCATACATACGTTTTATGTTATTTTTTTGTTTGTTTGTTTTCTGCACTTTTTTGTCAAATAAAACGTATGTTTTTTTCATGGCAAACACACAAAATATGTAAAATCTTCCAACAAAATTATTTTTCAAAGTGGAATATTTAATGTGACGTAATCGGGGTTGGGGTAGGGCGGGGGTGGATGTGTGTATATTGTAGCGTCCCGGAAGAGTTAGTGCCGCAAGGGACCCTGGGTATTTGTTCTTTTGTGCTTATGTTGTGTTACAGTGCGGATGTTCTCCCGAAATGTGGGGTAGCGGGGGTGTATATTGTAGCTAGTGTAGCTGCAAGGGATTCTGGGTATTTGTTATTTTGTGTTTATGTTCTCCCGAAATGTGTTTGTCATTCTTGTTTGGTGTGGGTTCACAGTGTGGCGCATATTTGTAACAGTGTTAAAGTCCTTTATACGGCCACCCTCAGTGTGACCTGTATGGGTGTTGACCAAATATGCCTTGATTACCAGTTAATCCACTATCTCGCTTTAACTGCCCCTCCCTCACAAATACTGCTGAGTGCGCACACCTTCACAATTTATGTTTTTTTATCCCCTTCTTAACGCTGTACACCAGGGATGTCAAACTCAAATACAGAATGGGCCAAAATTTAAAACTGAACAAAGCCGCGGGCCAAGGTTGAACAAATTAACCTTTTAATAGGGACCCAAATAAGTTTTGCAATGAATATTGACCAAACAAGGCTTAAATAGGGCAGCATGGTGGAACAGGGGTTAGTGCATCTGCCTCACAATACGAAGGTCTTGAGTAATCCTGGGTTCAACCCCGGGCTCGGGATCTTTCTGTGTGGAGTTTGCATGTTGTCCACGTGACTGCGTGGGTTCCCTCCGGGTACTCCGGCTTCCTCCCATGCAACAGGCAGAGCTTATATAACGTAATAATGCAAAATCAACTTTCAAAAAACGAACGAAAAAACATCAGTGGTATATTAAATAAAATTGTATTAAAACAATTAATGCCTCTTTTCTATTTGCTGCCGTCTGAGGTAAATATCAACATTAACTTTTTCCACAGGCTAACAAATTCAAAAATAAAATAAAAATGAGGTGAGTGGGGTTTGGTGGTAGCGGGGGGTGTATATTATAGCGTTCCGGTAGAGTTAGTGCTGCAAGGGGTTCTGGGTATTTGTTTTGTTGTGTTTATGTTGTGTTACGGTGCGGGTGTTCTCCCGAAATGTGTTTTGTCATTCTTGTTTGCTGTGGGTTCACAGTGTGGCGCATATTTGTAACAATGTTAAAGTTGTTTATACGGCCACCCTCAGTGTGACCTGTGTGACTGTTGGCCAAGTATGTGTGTGTGAAAGCCGCACACATTATGTGACTTGGCCGGTACGCTGTTTATATGGAGGAAAAGAGGGCGGGACGGCATGTTGGAGAGGACGCTAAAGGCAGTGCCTTTAAGGCACGCTCCCAATATTGTTGTCCGGGTGGAAATCGGGAGAATGGTTGCCCAGGGAGATTTTCGGGAAGGGCACTAAACTTCGGGAGTCTCCCAGGAAAAGCGGGAGGGTTGGCAAGTATGAGTATTAGCGGTGAACGTGGTGTTACCGGCGGGCCAGCTCTAATGTTAATATGATATTGGCTCAAGGGCCGGATGAAATTAAACAAGCCAGAGTTTGACACCCATGCTGTACACGCAACCCCGACTCAAAACGCCGGACATTTAAGGCATTTAAGAAACCCCACCCGGACAACCCAGCAAAAGAGGACATGTCCGGGGAAAAGAGGACGTATGGTCAGTCTACCATAGAAGGAGCCAACACTGCCGGATGCACTTAAACCTCATGCCCAGGACAAAAAGACACTCTAACCATTCGGCCACAGAGTAAATTTGACAATCACATCACGGTGGCTAATTGGCGCTTTCTTCACCGCGACAATCGAGTTGCCCAATTTTTTGCAGAACTACTTTTCGATGAACTACGTCTTCAACTCGTCAGTAACACATCTCCACACCTTGACGCGAGCAATGTTAAAAAGATAAAGCCGGACTCGATGGGACTCGGCACGCCACTTAATGCTAACAAGACTGCTGTCAGCTATCAGCAGCTGTCCGGGCAATTTTAAGTGGAGATGAACTCTGCCGATTCAAGTATGCACTTCATCCCTTAACATCAATAACACAGCTCTGGGTGACACTGATGATCCCTGTGAAGGATGTGGAATGACAAGGCAGGACACGCAATGCTAACAACACGGAATGCGAACAACACAGTTCATGGCTGCGGCTATCTTAGCTGCAACTGTCAAATTGACCCAAGTTGTTTTTTGCGGAACAACACAGGCTCTTGGTTTCAGCGCACCAAAGCCCAGTTCTAACTTAGACGAAGTACCCAGGCTGTGGCAATATTTTGCCGTGTATTTGTGGCCTGGGCAACAGTCAATTTATTTGAGTACTGTAATTTACAGTAGAACACACTCAAGGCTACTACCGTATTTTCCGAACCATAGGGCTCACCGGATTATAAGACGCAGGTGAATGGTCTATTGTTGATCTTTTTTCATACATTAGGCGGACCGGAATATAAGGTACGTTAAAGGAGTCATATTATTATTATTTTTTTCTAAATGTAAAACACTTCCTTGCATACTTGCCAACCCTCCCGATTTTTCCGGGAGACTTCTGAATTTCAGTGCCCCTCCCGAAAATCTCCCGGGGCAAATATGCTCCCGAATTTCTGCCGATTTCCACCCGGACAACAATATTGGGGTCGTGCCTTAAAGGCACTGCCTTTAGCGTCCTTTCTCACCTGAAAAGGAGACTTTATATATGTCTCCGTTATCCATAGGTTTATGTATAACCCATAAAGTAGGCAGGCACGGAGCTATTTCTCAGCGTGTGTTTATTCCAGCCGACACGTTAATACACTGACACACAACAGCCGGATTCCCATCATGCATTGCTTCAAAACTACGGCAAGTAGTAATGTCCAAAAACGTAACAGAGACAAAGCAGAAGAACGAAGGAGAGACGTGGCGATGTCGAGTAAGAAGTACGCTTGCAAGTTCCAAAATGATTGGAAAAAATAATTTCAGTTCATCCAGGACAGCTCGAAAGAGAAGGGGTATGCTGCCTGCAAATTTTGTAGATTGAACACGGTGGCCGAATGGATATACTCATTCATGAATGGATTATATATATATATATATATATATATATATATATATATATGTATGTATGTATATATGTATATATATGTATATGTATGTGTGTATGTATGCATATATGTATGTATATGTATGTGTATATATATGTATATATATGTATATGTATGTATATATATGTATATGTATGTATATATATGTATATATATATATATATATATGTATATATATATGTATGTATATATATGTATGTATATATATATATATGTATATATATGTATGTATATATATATATATGTATGTATATATATATATATATATATATGTATGTATATATATGTATGTATATATATATATATGTGTATATGTATGTATATGTATGTATATATATGTATATATACGTCAAACTCATATGGAAACGGGGTTTGTGTATCGCACCGAGACAAACCCGGGATATATCGAGTATATTGATATAGATAGATTTTTTGGATAGTACTTTATTTATTCCGTCAGGAGAGTTCCTTCAGGAAAATTAAAATTTTCAGCACAATCCCATTCAAGATCAGACAAACATTACAGGGAGACAGAACAGGATCGCTGACGGGTCTGCCGGCTTCCAGCGCCCCTTACAAAAAAGGTGAGATACAGGTAAACAAAAATAGAAGATTAAAATAAAATTAAAAAAATCGGTCTTAGCCTGGGCCCTGGAGAGGGGTTGCAGACTGAGGCAAAGGGAAAAAAACAACTCATAGCCATAGAACACATCCCTCTTACATGTGTGTAAGAGGGAAACATCAAAGAACACAGAGGACATTAAAGACACTAATGCAGCTGATGCAACAAGACACGTCTACATACAGCTAAGAATAAAAAAGTAAAAGAAACATGTCCACTGTGGTGGCCTCTGCGGTATTCCACGCCATTGTCCGCTGGAGTGGAGGGAGCATGGCCAGAGACAGGAGCAGACCCAACAAAGCAACCAAGACAGCCGACTCCACTCTGGGCCAGTGTCCAGTCCGCATGGATGAGCGAGGATACGTCCAAGGTGACTGAGGTGTCCGACACCTGCTCACCCAGCCAAGACACCGCGAAGCCTCTCCGTCCCAGCGCTCAGTGCTAGCTCCGTAGCCCTGTCCCCTCATCCGCATCTCCTCCAGTCCCTCCAAACAGACTCCGGTGTGGCAGACACCCAGCAGCTGGTCTCCATGGCCAAAAGGCTCCCGGGAGGCAGATCCAGAAGTCCACAAAAAAAAGCCACAGAGGTCACAAAAGTGCCACCCCTTGTCACACAGTCCCGAAGGGTCCCGGACCAAAAGGCAAGAAAATATAATAACACATGAAAACAAGAGGGAAACACAAAAGGATGACACAAGAGCACAGAGCTCCTGCCAACAGCAGCCACTACAGCAGCGCCATCTTGGAAAAAAAAAATATATATATATATATATGTATATATATATATATATATATATATATATATATCGCCCAGCCAGCGTTGCCGGCAGGGGGATTACGTACTTTGGCGTCAAACCGGCATGAGTGACCAAGCGTGTTTGATGCAGCGATACTCGCCCCACATGACATCCGCCGCCTCCTGACCTCCAACATAATCAGTGTATGGGATTCCCCCCTCAGTGCCCGCTGTGTGTACATGCTAGTTCAAATGGCAGCATCAGGTTTTTTTGGTCAATGGGTTCATTTACATGGAAAAAGGCCCCTTCCTCGCCCGGGCCCGGTTTGAAGCGGCCGCCTTGAATCGCTGCCCGCTCTCCCCTTGCGCTTTCATGTATGTGAATGGAGCCACTTGTTGTTGGTAACCCCGCTTCCCTCTTTGTTTGTTACTCACTAGGACGAGGGTTGACGTGACCTTGAGTTTTTGGGTTTTATTTTTTATTTTTTTGGACTGGGCTTGTTTACCATGCACTAAGCCCTTGCAGGGGTCAGAGAAAGTGTCTCTTGGACAGACGATGAAGACGCTGACAAGCTTCACCTTTTAGCCTCGGGCGGTATGAGGCTTCTGAAATGTCAGCGAAACTCGCTTTCTACTGTGAATAAAATGACCAAGTTATTTTTGTACAATCTCACTTTTTTGGTGTCAGACTACCACTATATTCTGGTAAAAAGTACCACTTTATTACAACCTTTTATCGTGTAGTATAATGACCTTTTTTGTCAAATTGACAGTGGTATTCTCCTAAAATTACAAGCTTTTTGCTGTAAAACCACCAAGTTTTAAAGGGGAACATTATCACCAGACCTATGTAAGTGTCAATATATACCTTGATGTTGCAGAAAAAAGACCATATGTTTTTTTAACCGATTTGCGAACTCTAAATGGGTGAATTTTGGCGAATTAAACGCCTTTCTATTATTTGCTCTCGGAGCGATGACGTCAAAACGTGACACACCAAGTCAAATCAGCTCTGTTATTTTCCGCTTTTTCGACTGTTTTCCGGTACCTTGGAGACATCATGCCTCGTCGGTGTGTTGTCGGAGGGTGTAACAACACGATCAGGGACGGATTCAAGTTGATCTACGTAGAATGTGCATCGATTAGCACGGCATGCTAATCGATGCTAACATGCTATTTAGGCTAGCTGTATGTACATATTGCATCGTTATGCCTCATTTGTAGCTATATTACACCTCCATCCACATTTAATGCCAACAAACACTTACCAATCGAAGGATTTAAGTTGCTCCAGTGTCAGGAGATGCGAAAGTCCCTCCTTTGGTCCGCACATTTTACCGGCGATGCTACGACAGACATGGCACAGAGATGAATGGATACCCTGCGACACTCAAAGCAGATGCATTTCCAACGATAAAGTCAAAGAAATCACAACGGTGAGTTTTGTTGATGTTATTGACTTCCGTGCTAATCAGACATATTTGGTCGCGGCATGACTGCCATGTAATCGATGCTAACATGCTATTTAGGCTAGCTGTATGTACATTTGTAGAGGTATTTGCATCCAGCGTTTCCCTCCACCCATATTTAATGCCAAACAAACACTTACCAATCGACGGATTTAAGTTGCTCCAGTGTCAATGTGAAAGTCCAGAACGTTTGGTCTTCACATTTTACCGGCGATGCTAAGGCAGACATGGCCGAATAGCGTCAATGGTTATTCGCTCAATAACTTCAGTTTCTTCTTCAATTTCGTTTTCGCTATCTGCCTCCATACTCCAACCATCCGTTTCAATACATGCGTAATCTGTTGAATCGCTTAAGCCGCTGAAATACGAGTCTGAATCCGAGCTAATGTTGCTATATTTTGCTGTGGTATCCGCCATGTTGTTTGTATTGGCATCACTGGATGACGTCACAGGAAAATGGACGGTGGCTTCGCAGATAGCGAAAATCAGGCACTTTAAAGCCTTTTTTCGGGATATTCCGGGATGGGTAAAATTTTTAAAAAAACTTCTAAAAATAAAATCAGCCACTGGGAACTGATTTTTATTGGTTTTAACCCTTCTGAAATTGGGATAATGTTTCCCTTTAACCATTTTGTTGTAAAGTATCTACATTATTCTCGTAAAATTACCAACTTTTTGACATAAAATGACCAAGTTATTCTTGGAGAATTGTAGCCTTTTTGGTATAAAACTACCACTATATGCTGGTAAAATTACACATTTTTTTTTTTTTTACATAAAACTACAAATTTATTCATGTAAAATTCCAACCTTTTATTGTGTAAAATGATGACCTTTTTTGTCAAATTGACGATGGTATTCTCCTTTAATTACAAGCTTGTTTTGCTGTAAAACCACCAAGTTTTAACCATTTTGTTGTATATTATCTACATTATTCTCATAAGGTACCAACTTTTTGATATAAAATAACCAAGTTATTTTTGAAGAATTGCAGCCTTTTTGATGTAAAACTACCACTGTATTCTGGTAAAATTACAAACTTTTTACATAAAACTACAACTTTATTCATGTAAAATTCCAACCTTTTATTGTGTAAAATGATTACCTTTTTTGTGAAATTGACATTGGTATTCTCCTAAAATGACAAGCTTTTTTGCTGTAAAACTACCAAGTTAGAAAGTTTTTGATGTAGAATATCTATATTATTCTTGTAAAATTACAATCTTTTTGACATAAAATTACCAAGTTATTCCTGGTGGCGGCATAGCTCGGTTGGTAGAGTGGCTGCGCCAGCAACTTGAGGGTTGCAGGTTCGATTCCCGCTTGTGCCATCCTAGTTACTGCCGTTGTGTCCTTGGGCAAGACACTTTACCCACCTGCTCCAAGTGCCACCCACACTGGTTTAAATGTAACTTAGATATTGGGTGTCACTATGTAAAAGCGCTTTGAGTCACTTGAGAAAAGCGCTATATAAATATAATTCACTTCACTGTAGAATTTTAACCTTTTTGGTGTAAAACTACCAGTATATTCTTGTAAAATTACAAACTTTTTACATAAAACTACCACTTTATTACTGCCTTTTATTGTGTAAAATGATGACCTTTTTTGTGAAATTGACAGTGGTATTCTCCTTAAACTACAAACGTTTTTGCTTTGCTTTAAAACCACCAAGTTTTAACTGTTTTGTTGTTGAATATCTACATTTTTCAAAAAAAAAAAATACCATCTTTTTTACATTAAATGACCAAGTTATTCCTGTATAATCTTAACCTTTTTACTGTAAAATTACCACTATATTCTGGTAAAATTACAATCTTTTTACATAAAACTACCACTTTATTACTACCTTTTTATTGTGTAAAATGATGACCTTTTTTGTGAAATTGACATTTGTATTCTCCTAAAATTACAAGCTTTTTTGCTGTAAAACCACCAAGTTCTAACATTTTTGATGTAGAATATCTACATTATTCTCGTAAAATCACCAACTTTTTGACATAAAATGACCAAGTTATTCTTGGTCATTTATTATTTTTTGGTGTAAAACTACCACTATATTCTGGTAAAATTACAAACTTTTTACATAAAACTACAACTTTATCCATGTAAAATTACAAACATTTATTGTGTAAAATTAGGAGCTTTTTTTGTGAAATTGACAGTGGTATTCTCCTAAAATTACAAGCTTTCTTGCTATAAAACTACCAAATTCCAACGTTTTTAATGTAAAATATCTACATTATTCTCGTAAAATGACCATCTTTTTTTTTTACATAAAATAATCAAGTTATTCTTGGAGAATTGCAGCCTTTTTGGTGTAAAACTACCACTATATTCTGGTAGAATACAAAACTTTTACATTAAACTACCACTTTATTCACGTATAATTCCAACATTTTATTGTGTAAAATTATGACTTTTTTTTATGAAATTGAATGTGGTGTTCTCCTAAAATTAGAAACTTTTTTGCTGTAAAACCACCATATTTTTAACCATTTTTTTGTAGAATATCTACATTATTTTCATTAAAATACCTTATTTTTGACATAAAATGACCAAGTTATTCTTGTAGAATCACAACCTTTTTGGTGTAAAACTATCACAACATTCTGGTAAAAGTACAAACTTTATCAATAAATCTACCACTTTATTACTACCTTTTATTGTGTAAAATTCTGACCTTTTTTGTCAAACTGACAGTGGTATTCTCCTAAAATTACAAACTTTTTTGCCGTAAAACCACCAAGTTTTAACCTTTTTGATGTAGAATATCTACATTATTTTCATTAAAATACCATCTTTTTTACATTAAATGACCAATTTATTCTTGTAGAATCGCAACCTTTTTGGTGTAAAACTACCACTATATTCCGTTAAAATTACAAACTTTTTACATAAAAGTACCACATTATTGCTACCTTTTATTGTGTAAAATGATTACCTTTTTTGTGAAATTGACAGTGGTATTTTCCTAAAATTAGAAGCTTTTTGGCTGTAAAACCACCAAGTTTGAACCATTTTGTTGTAGAATATCTACATTATTTTCATTGAAATACCTTCTTTTTGACATAAAATGACCAAGTTATTCTTGTAGAATCGCAAAATTTTTGGTGTAAAACTACTACTATATTCTGGTAAAATTACAAACTTTAGAAAAAACAACCACTTTATTCACATAAAAACACTACCTTCACAATATAAATGAGTGTTTCCTCCTAAAATTGCAACCTTTTTTTGAGTTAAATCTAGCACTTTATAAGTTTATACATTTTAATGTAAAGTTGCAACCTTTTTGATGTAAAATTACTTTATTATTTTCGCAAAATTACAACATTTTAATTTTAAAATGACTATGTTTTTCTCGTAAAATGTTGACATTTTTGACGTAAAATAATTACTTTATTCTTGGAAAATAACAACCTTTTTGATGTCTGGAGAGACAGAACGCTCCTTGAGTACAGCAAGCTGCACCTCCAAACATAGAGTGGGGCAAAAAGTATTTAGTCAGCCACCGATTGTGCAAGTTTTCCCACTTAAATGATGACAGAGGTCTGTAATTTTCATCATAGGTACACTTCAACTGTGAGAGACAGAAATGTGAAAAAAAAATCCAGGAATTCACATTGTAGGAATTTCAAAGAATTTATTTGTAAATTATGGTGGAAAATAAGTATTTGGTGAACCATTCAAATCTCTCACTGATGGAAGGAGGTTTTGGCTCAAAATCTCACGATACATGGCCCCATTCATTCTTTCCTTAACCACGGATCAATCGTCCTGTCCCCTTAGCAGAAAAACAGCCCCAAAGCATGATGTTTCCACCCCCATGCTCCACAGTAGGTATGGTGTTCTTGGGATGCAACTCAGTATTCTTCTTCCTCCAAACACGACAAGTTGAGTTTATACCAAAATGGATACATGGATGATACAGCAGAGGATTGGGAGAATGTCATTTGGTCAGATGAAACCAAAATATAACTTTTTGGTATAAACTCAACTCGTCGTGTTTGGAGGAAGAAGAATATTGAGTTGCATCCCAAGAACACCACACCTACTGTGAAGCATGGTGGCGGAAACATCATGCTTTGGGGCGTTTTTTCTGCTAAGGGGACAGGACGATTGAGCCGTGTCAAGGAAAGAATGAATGGGGCCATGTATCGTGAGATTTTGAGCCAAAACCTCCTTCCATCAGTGCGACATTTGAATGGTTGACCAAATACTTATTTTCCACCATAATTTAAAAAAAAATTCTTTAAAATTCCTACAATGTGATTCCCTGGATTTTTTGTCACATTCTGTCTCTCACAGGTGAAGTGATGAAAATTACAGACCCCTGTCATCATTTTAAGTGGGAGAACTTGCACAATCGGTGGCTGACTAAATACTTTTTTGCCCCACTGTATTGCTGGGTATTGTGGCCAAACATTTTTGTTTCATCTAAACCACACAACTTTCATCCAGAAGGTCTATGTGATGTCAGATGAAACAAAAATTGAGTGTGGACTATGCTGAAGAAACAAGTCCATGTCAGAAAAACCAACACATTTAGCTGAAGTGCACCAATTTTGTCAAGAGGAGTGGTCAAAAATTCAACCAGAAGCTTGTTGCAGTGAAACTTGCCAAGGGACATGTAACCAAATATTAACATTGCTGTACGTATACTTTTGACCTAGCAGATTTGGTCACATTTTCAGTAGAGCCATAACAAATTCATAAAGAACCAAACTTCATGAATGTATTTTTGTCACAAACCGGTATTTGCACTCTATGGAGTTGTAGAAATTACTGGAAACTTAACTCAGCGATGACATGATGTGTTTCACAAGTGTATGCAGACTTTTGACCAGGACTGTACTTGTGCATGATCAGACTGACCAATTGTGTGTTTTCAGTCTTGCTGCAAACAATGTTACAATTCATTTCTAGTCAATTGTAAACGGACCATTAATTAAGTAAACAAGTCGTAGTGTAGTGTCAGATCTAGGGCGGTCTCGACTAAGGATTTTCGTAGTCGAATCTGACTCCTTAGATTTGGCCGGCGGGCGACGATCAGTCAGAACGAACCACCATTTTGTCTACACTTGACATGTTAGGTTTCTCAACTGTGCTCGACCAGTTTGATCCATTGAGCTCAGGCAGAGCTGATTTGAGTAACAGATACACCAGACAGATCTGAATATGGCTTTAGCAACTATAGTCTACAGTCCATAACTATAATAGCTCCCATGTGTCAGCTCGGTTCAACCCCTTGTGTCATCTCGGGAGTTCTCGTGACAGATTCCAGCTGTGGGGGGGGGGTTCTATTTTCTGCCACTGTCTACTGTCTGGGCATTCTTTGACAGATGGAGGAATGTTTTTGGTGCTGTCTTGAGTGACATTGACTGACTGTTTGGTCAAAGGTGAAAAAGGGAGTGACAGGTGAGCCATACTTGCTCTGTTTGAACGGTCTACCCGTCCATTTACTACCGCTTATCCCGTTCACGGTCATGGGTAGGCTGAGGCCTATCCCAGCTGACTTCGGATCAATAGACAAGGTACATCCTGGACTGGATTGCATTACATTACACAGCATGCTCCTAAGGGGAGATGGTCCTAAATAGCTGTTGCACTCGGTCATAAACGGTTCAAAGAAAGGTGCCTGGATCTGCATCAGGTCTGCTCCCTCTTCCCTTTGTAGGTCTTGCTGTCAATAGATCAAAAAAACGAACTCATCCACGTCGCATCCCATCGCACACAGTGGAGTTTTACAAGCCTTTTGCTTGATAAGATGAAAAACAGCTCTCTTTCTTCTTGCAGGAGACCTGATCTCAATGTAACACAGAGGTTGTGTGATAACTTCCATACAATGGACTAGATTGTCAGTCAATCATGCAACGGAAGAGCCCAGATCTTCTGGGTTCATGTGCTAACCATATGCACTACCATTTGGAACAATCTACAAAAAAAAATTTTGTTAAATGCCATTAGTGTGCTAAACGCATAGGCCAGACTGGGAACCACCAGAGGCACCAAGATCCAAAATAATATCTAGATCAGGCCTGGGCAATTATTTTGACTCGGGGGTTGGGGCCAAATTTAGAGAAAAAAATGTGTCTTGGGGCCGGTATATCTATTTCAGGAAAATTAGTACTCCCTGCGATGAGGTGGCGACTTGCCTAGGGTGTTTTCCGCCTTCCGCCTGACTGTAGCTGAGATAGGTGCCAGCGCCCCCCGCCACCCCAAAAGGGAATAAGCGGTAGGAAATGGATGGATGGATGGAAAACTAGTACAAAACCTCACATTAAAGCCTGATTGAATGCTAAAAATTATTTGACAGACCACCTTAAAAACAGAATAGAATTTAAAAATGTTTTCTATGAACGATAAAGTCCTGAATATTGAGTGTCGCACCCCCTCTCAACCCATATATCTTACAATTAAGTGAAACGCAACAAAAAATGCAACAACCACAGCCAAATATGAACGTGAGGGGTAAAAATCCAAAAACATCTACAATCTGATATATGTGATACATCACTAATGTTTAGAACTTTCTTTTAAAAGCCTGAGTACCCAGAGGGAACCCACGTAGTCACGGGGAGAACATACAAGCTCCGCGCAGAAAAATTCCGAGCCCGGGATTGAACTCCGGACTGCTCAGGACCTTTGTATTGTGAGGCACATGCACTAACCCCTGTACCACCTTGCTGACGTGTTAATAAATGTTAATTGTTTAATAATAAAATCTCATAATGTGACATTTAAAATGGGCTGATCATGATAACCGAAGCAAAGAAATCAAACAGAGACAGGATTCAATTTAGCTTATGAGGAAAGCGGCTGTGTGCCTCCACCCGCGTACATCGCCACCACACCGCCCTGACGAGGGAGTTTCACGCCTCCACTTTTATTTGGGCCTTTTCTGGATACATAAGTAGCATTACATGACATTACGCAGCTGCTCCTACTCAGTGGCCTAATGGTTAGAGTGTCCGCCCTGAGATCGGTAGGTCGTGAGTTCAAACCCCGGAAGACTATAAAAATGGGACCCATTACCTCCCTGCTTGGCCCTCAGCATCAAGGGTTGGAATTGGGGTTAAACCACCAAAAATGGTCCCCACTTCTCCCCCTCACCTCCTAGAGGGTGAACAAGGGGATGGGTCAAATGCAGAGGACACATTTCACCACACCTAGTGTGTGTGTGACAGTCATTGGTACTTTAACTTTAACTAAGGGAGGTGGTCATAAATAGCTGTTGCACTCAGTCATTAACAGTTCAAAATAAATAAATGATAAATGGGTTGTACTTGTATAGGGCTTTTCTACCTTCAAGGTACTCAAAGCGCTCAGACACTACTTCCACATTCACCCATTCACACACACATTCACACACTGATGGAGAGAGCTGCCATGCAAGACGCTAACCAGCACCCATCAGGAGCAAGGGTGAAGTGTCTTGCTCAGGACACAACGGACGTGATGAGGTTGGTACTAGGTGGGGATTGAACCAGGGACCCTCGGATTGCGCACTGCCACTCTTCCACTGCGCCACGCCGTCCCATTTGAACCAAAAAAGGTGTAAGGTCTGCTCCCTCTCCGCTTTGTAGATCTCGGGTCAGGACAAGGTCTTGCTGTGGTTCTCAATAGATCAAAGAAACCGACTCCTCCACGTCGCATCCCATCGCACACTGGAGTTTTCACAAGCCTTTTGCTTGATAAGATGAAAGACAGCTTTTTTTCTTCTCGCAAGGGGACCTGAACTCAATGTAACACAGAAGTTGTGTGATAACTTATATACATTTATTCTGACAATAACTCTACTGTCCAATTGTTATTCCTTGTTTTACTATTACATTTCTGAGTATCATTTGCAATTATTATATAGTAGACTTTGCATGCAGTTGCAGCTCCAAGGCATTAGATGGCAGTAGTGTATAGGCTACGGTGTGTTGGCTAGCTAGGAAGTAGTCTTTGCCATTAGGCTGAGTGTGCCATACTAATGTTATGTTACCCCTTACAAACTATCTATACTGGAAGTGTTGTATTTGTTACTCACTTGCTGTTTTATCACATTTTTGAGGTGATGAAATTGCCATATAATGTTAATAGTAATTATTAGCATGTATATGGCAAACCCAATCTAATTAAGAATAGAGTTTGAGCATTTTGTAAAAGTCGAGCCTACTTTTATACCAAAATGGACACATGGATGATACAGCAGAGGACTAGGAGAATGTCATGTGGTCAGATGAAACCAAAAAAGAACTTTTGGTATAAACTCAACTTGTCGTGTTTGGAAGAAGAAGAATACTGAGTTGCATCCCAAGAACACCACACCTACTGTGAAGCATGGGGGTGGAAACATCATGCTTTAGGGCTGTTTTTCTGCTAAGGGGACAGGACGATTGATCCGTGTCAAGGAAAGAATGAATGGGGCCATGTATCGTGAGATTCTGAGCCAAAACCTCCTTCCATCAGTGAGAGCTTTGAATGGTTGACCAAATACTTATTTTCCACCATAATTTACAAAACAATTCTTTAAAATTCCTACAATTTGAATTCCTGGATTTTTTTTTCACATTCTGTCTCTCACAGTTGAAGTGTACCTATGATGAAAATGACAGACCTCTGTCATCATTTTAAGTGGGAGAACTTGCACAATCGGTGGCTGAATAAATACTTTTTTGCCCCACTGTAGTTTTACACAGTTTCAGAACAGTTAATGTAACTAATGTGCTGTACAGAGAATTGTTGCTAATGCAAATGTTCATCTCTTGTCCTTAGCTGGTCTTTTAAAAAGAAAATAACATAACAGTATTCTAACACACCGTACAATTGATCAATATACAGTAATAAAATATCGCTCAGTGAAATTAAACACAAAATCAACCAATGTTCATTTATATAGCCCTAAATCACTATTATGTTAGTCATTGCTTTACCACTTTTAACATGTGTTATGGGTCATTGTCCTGACCACAGAACTTTCCTCCAGAAAGTCTTATCTTGTCCATGTGATGTCAGATGAAACAAAAATTGAGCTTTTGGCCACAATACCCAGCAATATGTTTGGAGGAGAAAAGGTGAGGCCTTTAATCCCACTCACACCACCCCTACTGTCAAGCACGGTGGTGGTAGTATCATGCTTTGGGCCTGTTTTGCTGCCAATGGAACTGATGCTTTACAGAGAGTAAATAGAAAGGATTAACTCCAAATTCTTCAGGACAACCTAAAATCATCAGCCCGAAGGTTGGGTCTTGGGTGCAGTTGGGTGTTCCAACAGGACAATGACCCCAAGCAGACGTCAAAAGTGGTAAAGGAATGGCTAAATCAGGCTAGACTTAATGTTTTAGACTGACCTTCCCAAAGCCCTGACTTAAACTTGTGGACAATGCTGAAGAAACAAGTCCATGTCAGAAAACCAACACATTTAGCCGAACTGCACCAATTTTGTAAATTTGGTCATAAATTCTTCTAGAAGCTTGTGGATGGCTACCAAAAGCGCCTTATTGCAGTGAAACTTGCCAAGGGACATGTAACCCAATATTAACATTGCTGTATGTATACTTTTGACCAGGCAGATTTGGTGCCTTCACAGATGTGTAAGTTACCCATGCCTGGGGCACTAATGCACCCCCATACCATCACAGATGCTGGCTTTTGAAATTTGCGTCGATAACAGTCTGGATGGTTCGCTTCCCCTTTGGTCCGGATGACACGATGTCGAATATTTCCAAAAACAATTTGAAATGTGGACTCGTCAGACCACAGAACACTTTTCCACTTTGCATCAGTCCATCTTAGATGATTTCGGGCCCAGAAAAGCCAGCGGCGTTTCTGGATGCTGTTGATAAATGGCTTTCGCTTTGCAAAGTAGAGCTTTAACTTGCACTTAGCAACAAACTGTATTTAGTGACAGTGGTTTTCTGAAGTGTTCCTGAGCCAATGTGGTGATATCCTTTAGAGATTGATGTCATTTTTTGATACAGTGCCGTTTAAGGGATCGAAGGTCACGGTCATTTAATGTTGGTTTCCGGCCATGCCGCTTACGTGGAGTGATTTCTCCAGATTCTCTGAACCTTTTGATGTTGAAATCCCTAAATTTCTTGCAATTGGACTTTGAGGAACGTTGTTCTTAAACTGTTTGACTATTTGCTCACGCAGTTGTGGACAAAGGGGTGTACCTCGCCCCATCCTTTCTTGTGAAAGACTGAGCCTTTTTCGGGAAGCTGTTTTTATACCCAATCATGGCACCCACCTGTTCCCAATTAGCCTGCACACCTGTGGGATGCTCCAAATAAGTGTTTGATGAGCATTCCTCAACTTTATCAGTATTTATTGCCCCCTTTCCCAACTTCTTTGTCACGTGTTGCTGGCATCAAATTCTAAAGTTAATGATTATTTTCACAAAAAAATAAATATTTATCAGTTTGAACATCAAATATGTTGTCTTTGTAGCATATTCAACTGAATATGGGTTGAAAATTATTTGCAAATCATTGTGTTTCGTTTATATTTACATCTAACACAATATCCCAACTCATATGGAAACGGGGTTTGTAGATTGCACAGTACAGTACATATTCCGTACAATTGACCACTAAATGGTAACTCCCGGATAAGTTTTGCAACTTGTTTAAATCTGGGTTCACGTTAATCAATTCAAGGTAGGTGAAGTCTTCTACTCCAGACATAATCTTCAACAGACCAGTACCAAGCTCAGCCAACAGAAAATGAAAATGCCTACTAATGGAAGGGCAAACACAGCACTTCGCCTTCCAAGGGGGTTGGACAAAGGCCTTTAAAAGACTTCTTTAGTAGCAACAATTGGCTGTCTCGCCAGGACAATTGCACTTAATTGGCCTCTGTCTGCCGCAGTCGCAGTGTATTCTCCCGAATGTAACCAGAGTATCTGCCCTTGTATCGGCGCAGAAGCCCTACCTACGCTCCGCGTAAGGTACACTGTCCACTTAATTGGCACCCTGGGACCGGAGCGCTTCAACTCTCAGCGGGCCGTTGTAAAAGAATGTTAATTAGTTCAACAATGAAATGTGTGTTTCCCCATTGTCGGGCTCTTGGCATTGATACTTTTGACTCGCAGCTGAGGGAGAGTCAAAGAGCAAGGCTTTGATCCGGATGAGAAATGGCTCATTTAGGAAAGACGGCCAGGATGTTAGGGCTGACCCGCACCTAATCCATTTAATCGTTTTGTTTATTGGCTTCTTGAGCTGGGTTTGGCGCACCGATGACATGTTTGCAAGTCAAGTAGGCACTGGAGCAGAAGAGAAGGGGTCAGTTGGATCTACTTGCAGAGTCTCGGAGCCAAGCAAATGACAGCGTTTATGAAAGGATGCACGCTGTGCCCGACTGCTGTTGTTGTTCTGTGTTATGGAGAACTCATTGGCTTTATTGGCTCATTTCAAACCCCGTTTTTAGCTCGCGTAGAAGGAACGCGGGTGCAGGCTTTCTGTGCTTGATCCACAAAAGAAGTTATAGCAATGGCAACTGGAATATTTTGGAGTTTTTCTATTGATTTTTTTAATGAAACGGTCATGAAACACTTTTTGATGTTGTATTGATTACGTTGATAAAATGTGAAGTTATGGTGAGGAGCAATTGCATAGACCATACCCCTTGATTGTGCCTGGTATAAACCGTTTGTTTGCCTAACCAAATAGCTATTGCTACATCCAGTGGACACATTGAGAACAACAACTCATCTCGCAGGCCCGTTAAAACCCGTTCACCGGCCTGACTTTGACCAAAACCCTTAAAACAAGTAAAACACTAACATAAAATCTGCTCAGTGAGAAGAAGTATCTTATCAGACAGAAAATAAGCCAATTTCACCCTTACTTGAGATATTTGATCTTACCTAGATTTCAGTTTTTGCAGTGTGGCAACTAGACTATTTTGGAGTTTTTCTATTGATTTATTTAATGGAACGTTAACAAAACACTTTTTGATTTTGTGTTGATTACGTTGATAAAATGTAAAGTTATGGTGGGGAGCGATTGCATCGACCATACCTCTTACTTGTCCCTGGTATAAACTGTTTGCTTGCCTGACCCAATAGCTATTGCTACATCCAGTGGACACATTGAGAACTACAACTCATCTCGCGGGCCCGTTTAAACCCGTTCACCGGCCTGACTTTGTTAATTTATTTAAAAACAAACGTCTAAAACCAGAACCCTTTGTAGTACACCTTTGATTGGGGTCGGTTTATTTTGTCTTAGTTATATATTTTGGATGGAAATAGCTTTGTTATGCTAAATTTCAACACATGTCCACCGCATTGGACACAGGCTGAGTTGGATACAGTCATACTTGCCAATCTGCGATTTGGGGTGGTAGGGGTTTGGTGGTAGCGGGGGATGTATGTTGTAGTGTCCCGGAATATTTAGTGCTGCAAGGGATTCTGGGTATTTGTTCTGTTGTGTTACGGTGCGGATGTTCTCCCGAAATGTCTTTGTCATTCTTGTTTGGTGTGGGTTCACAGTGTGGCGCATATTTTTAACAGTGTTAAAGTTGTTTATATGGTCACCCTCAGTGTGACCTGTATGGCTGTTGACCAAGTATGCCTTGCATTCACTTGTGTGTGTGTGAAAAGCCTTCTTATGTGATTTGGCCGGCACGCAAAGGCAGTGCCTACAAGCTTTATTTGCAATCTGGACTTCTCCCTACGTCCGTGTACACAGCGGCGTTTTAAAAAGTCATAAATTTAACTTTTTGAAACCGATAATTTCCAATATTTATCGTGAGTTTAGATGACACAGCTTTGCAACAGTTGATATTCTAGTTTCAAGCATGTTTTACTCAATATAGGTCATCAAATCTCAGCAACAAGCTGTAATATCTTACTGAGATCATTTAGGACCAAAACCCTTAAAACAAGTAAAACACTCTAACATAAAATCTGCTTAGTGAGTTCTATTGATTTTTTTAATGAAACGTTCATTAAACACTTTGGAGTTATTTGATTTTGTATTGATTACGTTGATAAAATGTGAAGTTATGGTGAGGAGCGATTGCATCAACTGTACCTCTTGATTCCATCTTTTCATTTTCTACGGCTTTTCCCGTTAGGGGTCGCGGGGATGCTGGAGCATACTTCAGCTACATTTGGGCGGAAGGTAGGGTAAACCTTGGACTAGTCGCTACCTCATCGCAGGCACCTCTTACTTGTCCCTGGTATAAACCGTTTGCTTGCCTAACCTAATAGCTCTTGCTACATCCAATGGACACATTGAGAACAGCAATTTATTTTATTGAAAAATGCAGCTCATTTAAATCCGTTCACCGGCCTGACTTTGTTGATTTATTTAAAAAACAAAACAAAAAAAAAACTAAAACAAGCATACTTTGTAGTACAATTTTGATTTGGGTCACTTTTTTTGTCTTGGTTCTACATTTTGGAAGGAAATAGCCTTGTTATGCTAAATTTCCACACATGTCCACTGCAGAGGACGCAAGCTAAGGGGGGATACGGTATACCACTAGGAAACCCCATCCCTCGCCCTTACCAGAGGTGCTATTGCTATTCACTAGAGATGTCCGATAATATCGGACTCCCGCTATTATCGGCCGATAAATGCTTTAAAATGTGATCTCGGAAATTATTGATATCTTGTTTCAAAAAGTAAAATGTATGACTTTTTAAAACGCCGCTGTACGGAGTGGTACAAGGACGTAAGAAAAAGTACAGAGTGCCAATAAACCTTAGGGAAACTGCTTGATCACATAATATTTACGCCTTTTCATACACACAAGTGAATGCAAGGCATACTTGGTCAACAGCCATACAGGTCACCCTGAGGGTAGCCGTATAAACAACTTTAACACTGTTACAAATATGCGCCACACTGTGAACCCACACCAAACAAGAATGACAACACACATTTCGGGAGAACATCCACACCGTAACACAACATAAACACAACTGAACAAATACCCAGATCACTTGCAGCACTAACTCTTCCGGGACGCTACAATATACTCCCCCCGTTATCCCCCCTCAACCCCGCCCACTTCAACCTCCTCATGCTCTCTCAGGGAGAGCATGTCCCAAATTCCAAGCTGCTGTTTTGAGGCATGTTAAAAAAAAAGAAAATACAATTTGTGACTTCAATAATAAATATGGCAGTGCCATGTTGGCATTGTTTTTCCATAACTTGAGTTGATTTATTTTGGAAAACCTTATTACTGTACATTGTTTAATGCAACCATCGGGGCATCACAACAAAATTAGGCATAATAATGTGTTAATTCCATGACTGTATATATCTGTATCAGGTGATATTGGAATCGGTAATTAAGAGTTGGACAATATCGACAAAAAAGCCATTATCGGACATCTCTACTATTTACCAATAATGATGTGGGATCTGAACCGAGGACGTCGTTGTGGCTTGTGCAGCCCTTTGAGACACTTGTGATTTTGGTCTATACAAATAAACATTGATTGATTAATTGACCAGATTTTTAGACTAAGACTTAACAAGTTGAAAAACTTAGTCGGGTGTTACCATTCAGTGTGTCAATTGTACGGAATATGTACTGTACTGTGCAATCTACTAATACAAGTCTCAATCAATCAATCAATCAATAGTAATGGGCTACATTTACTCCAGTACATTTCTTTAAGTAACTTTTTGAATAAATTGTACTCGTCAGAGTAGTTTTTTTACTTCAGCTTGAGTATATTTGTGAAGAAAAAACACAGTTTGTACTCCATTACGTTGATTTTTAGACTAAGACTAAACAAACTTTTTTGATCCTCAAAGGAAATTGCTCAAATTATTTTGAATTTGATTGATTGATTGATTGATTGAAACTTTTATTAGTAGACTGATATGATCGAGGTCAAGTTCTTGGTTTCTTATGTGGGTTTATTGTTAGGCAGTTTCTTTAACGTCCTCCCAGCACAATAACAACACACAACAACAGCAGTCACGTTCACGTCTACCACTCTACCGTAAGGCAGTTCGCCTGCCGTCAACAGCATGTGACACTCTTAAACTGGACAATACTGCCATCTACTGTACATGCACCACAACACCTCCAGGCAACTTCGACCCTTTACTAATCCTCCTACATTCACATCCCATCTCCCCGGATTGTACATAACCTAATGTAAATAATCGGATTTATTTCTAATGTATATACTTGTTCTTATGCTATCTGAACTCACTATGTTCTCTGCTGGCTGTACATATCCTAATGTCCATTTCTCTGTTGATGCAATTGTTGATGACTGAAGTACCGATATCAACCAAAGCTCCTCATCCCACCCAATTCAATGTATATACTATGATGATTAACTTGTCTGCTGACTGTATTATGCTGATAGTATATATTTGCACCATGATTTGATTAACGTGAACCCCTAGAGGGGGGGGGTTGCCCACATCTGAGGTCCTCTCCAAGGTTTCTCATAGTCAGCATTGTCACTGGCGTCCCACTGAATGTGAATTCTCCCTGCCCACTGGGTGTGAGTTTTCCTTGCCCTTTTGTGGGTTCTTCCGAGGATGTTGTAGTCGTAATGATTTGTGCAGTCCTTTGGGACATTTGTGATTTGGGGCTATATAAATAAACATTGATTGATTGATTGATTGAACCCCGACTTAAACAAGTTGAAAAACTTATTCGGGTGTTACCATTTAGTGGTCAATTGTACGGAATATGAGCTGTACTGTGCAATTTACTAATAAAAGTTTCAATCAATCATGCATATGTGACAATAACATCTACTTTAGAAAGTGCAGTGCACAACTGCACACAAAACAGCTGTAAATATACTCCTCCCCTCCTAACCACGCCCCCAACCCCGCCCACCACCCCACCCCCTACCTCCCAAAATCGGAGGTCTCAAGGTTGGCAAGTATGAGTTAATCATCAAAGTATATACATTGAATTATTTACATTTTTTTACTATCAATTGATGTAGCATGGAAGGAAAATGAGTTACGACCTTTGTTAGATCGGAATCTGGGTTTGACGTGGTTTGTGGAGCTCCCCCTGGTGTGTGGTTATGACGGACATTTAAGTTATGGAAGTAGTTTGACATGTACTTCGGTATCAGGGAGGTGTAGCGGATTTTATAGACTAGGCTCAGTGCAAGTTGTTTTACTCTGTCCTCCACCCTGAGCCAGCCCACTCTGGAGAAGTGGGTAGGAGTGAGGTGTGATCTGGGGTGGAGGTCTAGAAGTAACCTGACGAGCTTGTTCTGGGATGTTTGGAGTCTAGATTTAAGTAATCTAATGTTTGCTGCTTGCAAAAACAGATTACAGAGATGTGTATGCTGCATGACTCACCAATCCAAAGTTAGCATGAGTGATATTTGACTCTATTTCACCGATCAGACGGACTGCACTCAAACCACACACTGTAAAAAAGTCAAACAACTTACAAACTAGGAAAAAGAACAGCTGTATTATGTTTAAGGCCTACTGAAATGAGATTTTCTTATTTAAACGGGGATAGCAGGTCCATTTAATGTGTCATACTTTATCATTTCGCGATATTGACATATTTTTGCTGAAAGGATTTAGTAGAGAACATCGACGATAAAGTTCGCAACTTTTGGTCGCTAATAGAAAAGCCTTGCCTTTACCGGAAGTATGTGCGCGTGACGTCACGAGTTGCAGGGCTCCACACATATTCACATTGTTTTTAATGGGAGCCACCAGCAATAAGAGCTATTCGGACTGAGAAAACGACAATTTCCCCATTAAATTGAGCGAGGATGAAAGATTTGTCTTTGATGACATCTATAGCGAAGGACTAGAAAAAAAAAAGGGCGATTGCATTGGGACGGATTCAGATGTTTTTAGACACATTTACTAGCATAATTCTGGGGAATCCCTTATCTTTCTATTGTGTTGCTATTGTTTTAGTGAGTTTAATAGTACCTGATAGTCGGAGGGGTGTGTCCACGGGTGTCTTGAGGCCAGTGTCCTCACCCAGGTCCGACTGAAAATCGGGAGAAATTCGGGAGAATGGTTGTCCCAGGAGATTTTCGGGAGAGGCACTGAAATTCGGAAAATTCAGGAGGGTTGGCAAGTATGAACTATACGTTTTCTTTATTTAGAAGTGGAATTATTCTGAATTGAAATGTAAAGGCCTACTGAAACCCACTACTACCGACCACACAGTCTGATAGTTTATATATCAATGATGAAATATTAACATTGCAACACATGCCAATACGGCCTTTTTAGTTTACTAAATTACAATTTTAAATTTCCCGCGGAGTTTCTTGTTGAAAACGTCGCGGAATGATGAAGCGTGCGTGTGACATCACGGACTGTCAGGAAATATTCGCGCAGCACTATTTGCGGCTAAAAGTCTTCTCTTTTCGTCGCGCAATTAGACAGTATTCTGGACATCTGTGTTGCTGAATCTTTTGCAATTTGTTCAATTAATAATGGAGAAGTCAAAGTAAAAAGATGGAGTTGCTTTAGCTTTAGCTTTAAGCCACACAAACACACGGTGATTCCTTGTTAAAAATTCCTCGGAGGTGAAGCTTTACTATGGATCAGAGCGGTCAAGCGAACATGAATCCCGACCACTTGTCAACCGGCAGGTTTCGGTGAGAAAATTGTGTTAAAAAGTCGCCTCTTACAGGAGATCTGTGGAGTTTGCGCCGTCCTTGTATCTGCCGTCGACTTCCCTCAGAGACTGGCATCAAGACACTCCTCCGACTATCAGGTACTATTAAACTCACTAAAACACTAGCAACACAATAGAAATATAAGGGATTTCCCAGAATTATCCTAGTAAATGTGTCTAAAAACATCTGAATCCGTCCCAAGGCAATCGCCTGTTTTTTTTTTTTTACTTTATTTTATTTTAGTTTTTTTTTTTCAGTCCTTCGCTATCAATATCATCATCCACAAATCTTTCATCCTCGCTCAAATTAATGGGGAAATTGTTGTTTTCTCGGTCTGAATAGCTCTTGATGCTGGAGGCTCCCATTATAAACAATGTGAGGATGTGAGGAGCCCTCACACTTGTGACATCATCGTCTGCGACTTCCAGTAAAGACAAGGCTTTTTCATCAGCACCAAAAGTTGCGAACTTTATCGTCGATGTTCTCTACTAAATCCTTTCAGCAAAAATATGGCAACATCGCGAAATGATCAAGTATGACATATAGAATGGACCTGCTATCCCCGTTTGAATAAAAACATCTCATTTCAGTAGGCCTTTAAATTAACGGTACTATTCAGTACCATTTTTTATTTTTATATTATTACCCCCTCACCACCTGCTTCCCCAAAGCTATAAACGGGAGATTCACATTGAGAAGTGAGTAGGGTTTGAGATGGTAATGTCTAATCCACATTAAACTGCCTCAAGTTGTTGCTTTGATTAAATAAAATGACACAACTTTTGTTCTACGTATAAAAAGTGCAACATTGAACAGTTTCAAGTCAACTCATCATGCTTAATTTATTACAGCATTTGGGAAGCCTGTACTTGACTTTTATTATGTAAATGTTATATTTGTATCAACATGTGGTAGCAAGGACCCTGCCATTCAAAACTAGGCTGCTACATCACTAATGATTCATGTAACTTTAGCTGAAAAAAATTGTACAACAGCAATAGGAGAGACTATTCATCCCTGAACACCATGGAGTTCAATGAAATAACAGACTGACAGGTTTTTGCTGCCCCTAACACACACACACACACACACACACACACACACACACACACACACACACACACACACACACACACACACACACATACACACACACACACACACACACACACACACACGCACACACACACACACCCCACACACACATACACAGAGCAAAATGAGCTAACGTTACGCTAAAAGCTAACTAATCTTCATTTCAAGCCGGAACTGCGAGCAAGCTGAGCTGCTGTTTGTTTCCAGAAGATCAACGGGCTCATAGTGATGTTAAGAAAATAGTTGACTTGGAAGTGTTTATTATCATTAGGGGAGAGACCGCTGCGCCCCTGTTAAACACATATCTGCTCGACGCTGAAGCAGTGACTCCATGCACTCTGAATATGCACTTCTGATTGGCTTTGTATGTAACCAATCAGATGGTTGTGCGGGTGGTACAAATGTTTGCTGCTGAGACAGAGGCAGAAAGCAGAGCAGCTTGTGAAGACTTACAAACTTGTTCGGTACGCCCGCGTGCCGAACCGAAACCCCCGCACCGAAACGGTTTAATACAAATACACGTACCGTTACACCCCTACTGCTGGGTCAAAAGTATACATACAGCAATATTAATATTTGCTTACATGTCCCTTGGCAAGTTTCACTGCAATAAGGCGCTTTTGGTAGCCATCCACAAGATTCTGGTTGAAATTTTGACCACTCCTCTTGACAAAATGGGTGCAGTTCAGCTAAATTTGTTGGTTTTCTGATATGTACTTGTTTCTTCAGCATTGTCCACATGTTTAAGTCAGGACTTTGGGAAGGCCATTCTAAAAACTTAATTCTAGCCTGATTTAGCCATTCCTTTACCACTTTTGACGTAATACATAATACTACCACCACCAAGCTTGACGGTAGGCTTGGTGTTCCTTGGGATTAAAGGCCTTACCTTTTCTCCTCCAAACATATCGCTGGGTATTGTGGCCAAACAGCTCAAATTTTTGTTTTTATCTGACCACAGAACTTTCGTCCAGAAGGTCTTATCTTTGTCCATGTGATGTCAGATGAAACAACATAATTGTAGAAATTATTAGAAACTCTAGACAGCCATGACATTATGTTCTTTACAAGTGCATGTAAACTTTTGACCACGACTGTATGATTGTAGGCATCATACGATGTCCATCAATAAAGTCAGTGGGGGGAGGACACAATGGTTGGCAACATTAGCATAGCTCGGCGCTACAGGGTTAAACATACAACCACAACAACACTGTGTTAGGTCAGCCCAGGGGTCACCAACGCGGTGCCCGCGGGCACCAGGTAGCCCGTAAGGACCAGATGAGTCGCCCGCTGGCCTGTTCTAAAAATAGCTCAAATAGCGGCACTTACCAGTGAGCTGCCTCTATTTTTTTAAATTGTATTTATTTACTAGCAAGCTGGTCTCGCTTTGCTTGACATTTTTAATTCTAAGAGAGACAAAACTCAAATAGAATTTGAAAATCCGATAAAATATTTTAAAGACTTGGTCTTCACTTGTTTAAATAAATTCATAATTTTTTTTACTTTGCTTCTTATAACTTTCAGAAAGACAATTTTAGAGAAAAAATACAACCTTAAAAATGATTTTAGGATTTTTAAACACATATACCTTTTTACCTTTTAAATTCCTTCCTTTTCTTTCCTGACAATTTAAATCAATGTTCAAGTAATTTTTTTTTATTGTGAAGTGAAGTGAATTATATTTATATAGCGCTTTTCTTTAGTGACTCAAAACACTTTTACATATTGAAACCCAATATCTAAGTTAAATTTTTTTTAAACCAGTGTGGGTGGCACTGGGAGCAGGTAGGTAAAGTGGCTTGCCCAAGGACACAACAGCAGTGACTAGGATGGCAGAACCGGGAATAGAACCTGCAACCCTGAAGTTGTTGGCACGGCTGCTCTACCAACCGAGCTATGCCGCCCCGTAAAGAATAATAAATACATTTTAATTTAATTCTCCATTTTAACTTCTGTTTTTTTGACGAAAAATATTTGTGAAATATTTCTTTCAAACTTTTTATGATTAAAATAAAAAAAAAATATTCTGGCAGATCTAGAAAAATCTGTAGAATCAAATATGAATCGTATTTAAAAGTGGATTTTAACCTATTTAAAACATGTCATCAAAATTCTGAAATTAATCTTAATCAGGAAAAATTATTAATGATGTTGCATAAAATCAATTTTTTTATTTTTTCAAAAAGATTCGAATTAGCTAGATTTTCTCTTCATTTTTTTAATTTGAATTTTTTATTTTAAGGAGTAAAAATTGAAGATAAACTATGTTTCAAAATAAAATTTCCTTTTTTGTCGTGGTTTCTCCTCTTTTAAACTGTTCAACTAAGTGTTTTTTCATCATTTATTCTCTACAAAAAATCTTCCGAAAAAAGGAAAAAAAATGTACGACGGAATGACAGACAGAAATACCCTTTATATATATATATATATATATATATATATATATATATATATATATATATATATATATATATATATATTTATATATATATATATATATATATATATATATATATATATATATATATTTATATATATAATCGCGATTAACTGCATTGTATACGCAAAGCCCAATAATGAATTCAAAAGTAGTGTGTAGTGCACCTTTATTAGAATATTCTCCCACATGAACAAAAGCGCCAAAACATTTGTTGTGCAAACACAATTTAAATCAGTCCTTGTTAAACAGTAGCAGTTAAATAGCATATTTTATGAAAATCAACTCAAAAAATGTAAATACAAACATTTAAGCTTATTGCCACTGCCAGGGTATTTAAGTTATCCTGTTTGTTATGGAAAATAAATATAATCTACATACAAATCTCTGAGCCACAATCATAACATCTGAACAGGCAATTTCTGAGGTAACAGAAGAAACTTTTTTTTTATCAGGGATCTTATGTTTAAAAAACCTATATTATAGGTAGTGGGCTGTTTTAGGGAATTTTTGATCAAATTATCCGTAGTAGCAATATTAATAATGTTGTGTTTATTCTGCGTAGTGCACTTAAAATAATTATGATCATATCTAGGAATTGATATGATGGGAATTTTCCGATTGTTTGCTTGGTGCTTTGATAAACTGAACGCATCATATACATGGTACTATATTGTGATGTTATGAGCCAGGGAATAAAAGAACTACCCTACCCAGCATGCAACAGGAGTGACGAGCATGTGCGGTAGCCCGGTATAGGTTGTGTCGCCATGACGGCATCTTGTATGTTGTGATATGCACGCTCTGAAAGCAAACATTAAGAACTCAGCCAACACTCCTCGTCTGCATTATTCATAAATAGACAGACAACACATATACTCCGCTGCTTCACAGGCTGCTGGATGTAGCCGGCAAAGTATTCCCATGCTAGCTAGCCGGTCTAACAAGCACGCGTCATTCAGTCCAAAACGGCCCGATCTATCCACATTCAAAATTGTCTGGTGGTTGTAAGTGATCCCGGAGTGACCACGCTGTAAGCCAGCCATGAAATTTGCAGAATTGTCCGTTTTTTTTGCCAAATGTTCCATCTTTACCAAGAGCCCCTCGACGCCGGGCGACGCCGTCTTGTTAAGAAAAGGCGTTAACAAAATAAAAGCATGTAAACAACATACGCAAATGTGCGATAAAATAATTGTCGGCGTTAATAGATTGATGAGTTAACTCATAATTAACGCATTAATTTGCCCACCCCTAATATATATATATATATATATATATATATATATATATATATATACATTTATCTATTAAAGGTAAATTGAGAAAATTGGCTATTTCTGGCATTGCATTTAAGTGTGTATCAAACTGGTAGCCCTTCGCATTAATCACTACCCAAGAAGTAGCTTTTGGTTTCAAAAAGGTTGGTGACCCCTGGGTTAGCCTATTCACCAAAGAAAAATAACATGAAGAAAATTACAGCGCCCATGACCCTGCCTTATTTTAAAACGTGTAGAGAAGCTTTTTTTGTTTTGTGTTGTTTTTTTAACAAAGCTATCCTCCGGGAAGTGGTGGATACATTAACGGGAATTAGTGAATTAGTAGTGAAGTTAATTATATTTATGTAGCGCTTTTCACTAGTGACTCAAAGCGCTTTACATAGTGACACCCAATATCTGAGTTACATTTAAAGCAGTGTGGGTGGGTGGGTCCTGACCACAGTACTTTCCCCCAGAAAGTCTTATCTTTGTCTATGTGATATCAGATGGAACAAAAAATGAGCTGTTTGGCTGTTTGATATGTTTGATATGGACTTGTTTCTTCAGCATTGTCCACATGTTTGAGTCAGGACTTTGGTAAGCCATTCCTTTACCACTTTTAACATGTGTTTTAGGTCACAGTCCTGATCATAGAACCTTCCTCCAGAAGGTCTTATCGTTGTCCATGTGATGAGAGATGAAACAAAAATCGAGCAGTTTGGCCACAATACTCAGCAATATGTTTGGAGGAGGAAAGTTGAGGCCTTTAATCCCAGGAACACCACACCTACCATCAAGCATGGTGGTGGTAGTATTATGCTCTGGGCCTGTTCTGCTGCCAATGGAACTGGTGCTTTACAGAGAGTAAATGGGACAATGAAAAAGGAGGATTACCTCAAAATTTTTCAGGACAACCTAAAATCATCAGCTCGGAGGTTGGGTCTTGGGGGCAGTTGGTGTTCTAACAGGACAATGACCCCAAACACACGTCAAACGTGGTAAAGGAATGGCTTAATCGGGCTAAAATTAAAACTGACCTGACTTAAACGTGTGGACAATGCTGAAGAAACAAGTCAATGTCAGAAAACCAACATATTTAGCTGAACTGCACCCATTTTGTCAAGAGGAGTGGTCAAAAATTCTACCAGAAGCTTGTGGATGGCTACCAAAAGCGCCTTATTGCAGTGAAACTTGCCAAAGGGGACCAAATATTAACATTTCTGTATGTATGTATGGACTTTGGGAAGGCAATTCCAAAACCTAAATTCTAGTCTGATTTTGCCATTCATTTATCACTTTTGACGTGTATTTGGGGTCATTGTCCTGTTGGAACACCCAACTGCGCCCAAGACCTAACCTCCAGGCTGATGATTTAAGTTGTCCTGAACAATTTGGAGGTAATTTTTCCTTTTACATTGTCCCATTTGTAGCACCAGTTCCATTGGCAGCAAAACAGGCCCAGAACATAATACCACCACCACCATGCTTGATGGTAGGTATGGTGTTCCTGGGATTAAAGGCCTCACCTTTTCTCTTTTAAACATATTGCTGGGTATTGTGGCCAAACAGCTCAATTTTTTGTTTCATCTCTCATCACAAGGACAATAATTAGTCCTTCTGTGGTCAGATGAAACAAAAATTTAGCTGACTTAAACGTGTGGACAATGCTGAAGAAACAAGTCCATGTCAGAAAACCAACACATTTAGATAAACTGCACCCATTTTGTCAAGAGGAGTGGTCAAAAATTCAACCAGAAGCTGGTGGATGGCTACCAAAAGCGCCTTATTGCAGTGAAACTTGGCAAAGGGGACATGGAACCAAATATTAACATTGCTGTATGTATGTATGGATTTTGGGAAGGCCATTCCAAAACCTAAATTCTTGTCTGATTTTGCCATTCATTTACCATTTTTGACGTGTGTTTGGGGTCATTGTCCTGTTGGAACACCCAACTGCGCGCAAGACCCAAAAGTGATAAATGAATGGCAAAATCAGACTAGAATTTAGGTTTTGGAATGGCCTTGCCAAAGTCCATTTATACATACAGCAATGTTAATATTTGGTTCCATGTCCCCTTTGGCAAGTTTCACTGCAATAAGGCGCATTAGGTAGCCATCCACAAGCTTTTGGTATAATTTTTTACCACTCCTCTTGACAAAATGGGTGCAGTTCATCTAAATGTGTTGGTTTTCTGACATGGACTTGTTTCTTCAGCATTGTCCACACGTTTAAGTTGGTCAGTTTTAATTCTAGCCTGATTTAGCCATTTCTTTACCACGTTTGACATGTGTTTGGGGTCATTGTCCTGTTGGAAGACCCAACTGCGCCCAAGACCCAACCTCCAGGCTGATGATTTAAGTTGTCCTCAATCATTTGTTGGTAGTCCTCCTTTTTCATTGTCCCATTTACTCTCTGTAAAGCACCAGTTCCATTGGCAGCAAAACAGGCTCAGAGCATAATACTACCACCACCATGCTTGATGGTAGGGGTGGTGTTCCTGGGATTAAAGGCCTCACCTCTTCTCCTTCAACCATATTGCTGGGAATTGTGGCCAAACAGCTTAATTTTTTCTTTCATCTGTCATCACAAGAACAATAATAAGTCCTTCTGTGGTCAGATGAAACTAAAATGTAGCTGACTTAAACGTGTGGACAATGCTGAAGAAACAAGTCAATGTCAGAAAACCAACACATTTAGATGAACTGCATACATTTTGTCAAGAGGAGTGGTCAAAAATTTAACCAGAAGCTTGTGGATGGCTACCAAAAGTGCCGTGTTGCAGTGAAACTCACCAAAGGGGACATGGAACCAAACATTAACATTGCTGTATGTATGAATGGACTTTGGGAAGGCAATTCTAAACCTTAAATTCAAGCCTGATTTGATTTGAATTTGCCATTCATTTACCATTTTTGACGTGTGTTTGGGGTCATTGTCCTGTTGGAACACCCAACTGGGCCCAAGACCCAACCTCCGGACTGATGATTTAAGTTATCCTGAAGAATTTGGAGATAATCCTCCTTTTTCATTGTCCCATTTGAAGCACCAGTTCCATTGGCAGCAAAACAGGCCCAGAGCATAATACTACCACCACCATGCTTGACGGTAGGTGTGGTTTTCCTTGGATGAAAGGCCTCAGCTTTTCTTCTCCAACCATATTGCTGAGTATTGTGGTCAAACAGCTCAATGTTTTCTTTCATCCGTCATCACAAGGACAATAATAAGTCCTTCTGTGGTCAGATGAAACTAAAATTTAGCTGACTTAAACGTGTGGACAATGCTGAAGAAACAAGTCCATGTCAGAAAACCAACACATTTAGATGAACTGCACCCATTTTGTCAAGAGGAGTGGTCAAAAATTCAACCAAAAGCTGGTGGATGGCTACCAAAAGTGCCTTATTGCAGTGAAACTCACCAAAGGGACAAATATGAACATTGCTGTATATTTGGTCACATTTTCAGTAGACCCATGATAAACTCATAAAAGAACAAAACTTCATGAATGTTTTCTGTGACCAAGTATGTGCTCCGATCACTCTATCACAAAAGACTTGTAGAAATGATGGGAAACTCAAGAAAGCCATGACATTATTTTCTTTACAACTTTTGATTGCGACTGTATTTTGCTGTGGATCGGCGATGATAAACAAACAGAGGCATAAAGTGTTTAGAAAAACATAAATTGACATTCATTGAGCGTTTTATGACTCTCGTCGGTCATGAGCCACGCATAGTTTGGAGTCCATCGACCTCGGCAACCTCCTCAACTTTCCACAGGAAAATGACAGTGTCAAAGTGTCCCTTTGTCCCCTTCACAGTCACTCTTTCCAGACAGCCGGACAGAGAGAGTTTGTGTCAAACTGTTAGCTCAGTGAAAAGCCGTGAAAGGAAAAAAAAAAAGGAACTTGTCGAGCGCGCTGAGATTATTCAAGCGATGCCCCCAGCGGGCACGCGAGGCAGAGCGTGACTCCCCTGGCACAATGGTGCACAGGGCCCTCGCTGCCGTGAGTCCGAGCCCGCTTGCCAGCGTGTTTTTTTTTTCACTGTTTCAGAGGCAGCGCCAAGCCTGCCTCTGCCTCGCGCAACAGAGCTTTGTAAAAAAAAAAAGATAATGGACGCCAAAGTCTTCACTCAATCAATCAATCATCCATCCATCCATCCATTTTCTACCGCTTATTCCCTTTCGGGGTCGCGGGGGGCGCTGGCGCCTATCTCAGCTACAATCGGGCGGAAGGCGGGGTACACCCTGGACAAGTCGCCACCTCATCGCAGGGCCAACACAGATAGACAGACAACATTCACACACTAGGGCCAAATTTAGTGTTGCCAATCAACCTATCCCCAATCAATCAATGTTTATTTATAAAGCCCTAAATCACAAATGTCTCAAAGGTCTGTACAAACCATTACGACAACGACATCCTCGGAAGAACCCACATAAGGGCAAGGAAAACTCACACCCAGTGGGCAGGGAGAATTAACACCCAGTGGGATGCCAGTGACAATGATGACTATGAGAAACCTTGGAGAGGACCTCAAATGTGGGCAACCCCCCCTCTCTAGGGCAGTGGTCCCCAACCACCGGGCCGCAGAAGAATTTTGTAATAATTAAAAAATATATATATATATAGATATATATATATTTTTTTTTTATTAAATCAACATAAAAAACACAATATACACTTATAATCAGTGCACCAACCACAAAAACCTCCATTTTTCATGACAAAAACGTCCCTTTTTCATGACAAAGAAAAAAAAAAAAAAAGGATCCCCCCCCACCATTTTTTCTAGTCCTTCACTATCAATATCATCATTCACGAATCTTTCATCCTCGCTCAAATTAATGGGGAAATAGTCGTTTTCTCGGTCCGAATAGCTCTTGCTGCTGTAGGCTCCCATCATAAACAATGTGAGGACGTGAGGAGCCCTCACCCTTGTGACATCATCGTCTGTGACTTCCGGTAAAGGCAAAGCTTTTTTATCAGCACCAAAAGTTGCAAACTTTATCATCGATGTTCTCTACTAAATCCTTTCAGCAAAAATATGGCAATATCGCGAAATGATCAAGTATGACACATGGAATGGACCTGCTATCCCCGTTTGAATAAGAAAATCTCATTTCAGTAGACCTTTAAATGTTTGTGCGCCCCGCAAGTTTTATTTGAATGGTGCTTGACAGCGTTGTGTGAAAATGGCTCTTTCAACGTTCTAAGTTGCCTACCCCTGCGTTGGTGGACAAGCGGCAAATGAGTGAAAGAGACGGAGATGTTGCCATGGAGACAAGGGTTTTCTTACGTGCCTGTCTGCAGTCAGACTGCGACACCTGTTTGTCAGTAATAACAGTCCCCGATAACCTGGACCAATTCAAACCGTTATTCTTCAATTTACAAACCCTGTTTCCATTTGATTTGGGAAATTGTGTTATATCTAAATATAAACGGAATACAACGATTTGCAAATCATTTTCAATCCATATTCAGTTGAATATGCTACAAAAACAACATATTTTATGTTCAAACTGATAAACTTTTTTTTTTGTTGCAAATGGCAATAAATACTGATAAAGTTGAGAAATGCTCATGAAACACTTATTTGGAACATCCCAAAGGTGTGCAGGCTAATTGAAAACATGTGGGTGCCATGATTGGGTATAAAAACAGCTTCCCAAAAAATGCTCAGTCTTTCACAAGAAAGGATGGGGCGAGGTACACCCCTTTGTCCACAACTGCGTGAGCAAATAGTCAAACAGTTTAAGAACAATGTATCTCAAAGTGCAATTGCAAGAAATTTAGGGATTTCAACATCTACGGTCCGTAATATCATCAAAAGGTTCAGAGAATCTGGAGAAATTACTCCATGTAAGCGGCATGGCCAGAAACCAACATTGAATGACCGTGACCTTCGATCCCTTAGACGGCGCTGTATCAAAAACCGACATCAATCTATAAAGGATATCACCACATGGGCTCAGGAACACTTCAGAAAACCACTGCCACTAAATACAGTTCGTCGCTACATCTGTAAGTGCAAGTTAAAGCTCTACTATGTAAAGCGAACGCCATTTATCAACAACATCCAGAAACGCCGCCGGCTTCTCTGGGCCCGAGATCATTTAAGATGGACTGATGCAAAGTGGAAAAGTGGGCTGTGGTCTGACAAGTCCACATTTTAAATTGTTTTTGGAAATATTCGACATTGTGTCATCTGGACCAAAGGGGAAGCGAACCATCCAGACTGTTATCGACGCAAAGTTGAAAAGCCAGCATCTGTGAAGGTATGGGGGTGCATTAGTGCCCAAGGCCTGGGTAACTTACACATCTGTGAAGGCACCATTAATTCTGAAAGGTACATACAGGTTTTGGAGCAACATATGCTGCCTTCTAAGCGCCGTCTTTTTCATGGACAAAGGTTTAGTGATGTGCAAAGACAATTCCAGGAAAAGTAGGAGATGCAATATTTCTTTGTTGAGCACAGGGACACCCCGACGTATCTTTTTTAGCACAGAGAAAATACAATTTGAAACGTTATTATACAACTAGACATGCTGAGGAGTAGGCAACATTTCTTCAAGAAATCTTTTCTAGCTGCCCAGCCTCACCCAGACTCTGCATCCAGTGGCCCCCAGGTAAATTGACTTTGAAACCCCTTCCCTTAAATAGACTCATCACTGCAGATACTCGCACATCAAAGGGGATTAGCAATAGCACGTACAAAAAAAAAAAATTTGGAAAAGCCTCAGCGCAAGATAGAAATAAGGAGAGTTGAAAATATGGTCAGTGTTAACTTGTAATAGCCTCAGAATGAGTGCAGATTAGCCGTACACAAGCCCTCCAAAATCGCATTAGGGTCAAATCCGCCTCTCGCTGGGTACTGAGCCGCTACTTACACCGTGACAAGACAGGGGTGACTGCCCTGACCCGCACCGAAACGAGGCTCCATCCACAATTAACACCAAGACAGTTACTCATTTACAGCCCTTCCATTCCATGATCCCGTACCAGTGTTTCCCCCAGAAAATGTGTTAGTTAAGGTGGTGACTCTCCAGGGCAGACCTGGGCCAATTAAAGGGGAACATTATCACAATTTCAAAAGGGTTAAAACCCAATAAAAATCAGTTCCCAGTGGCTTATTTTATTTTTCGAAGTTTTTTTCTAAATTTTACCCATCATGGAATATCCCGAAAAAAGGCTATCTGTAAATCCACCCGTCCATTTTCCTGTGACGTCACTGCGTGACGCCAATACAAACAAACATGGCAGATGGAACAGAAAGATATAGCGACATTAGCTCGGATTCAGACTCGGATTTCAGCGGCTTAAGCGATTCAACAGATTACGCATGTATCGAAACGGATGGTTGGAGTGTGGAGGCAGATAGCGAAAACGAAATTGAAGAAGAAACTGAAGCTATTGAGCCATATCACGACAGACAAAAGCAACGCAGAGGAATTCGGCGATCGCCTTCTAACCAACGATTGCATCTTTTGACCACTGGTGCAACTTAAATCAGTCGATTGATAAGTGTTTGTTTGGCATTAAATGTGGGTGGAGGGAAAGGCTGGATGCAAATATAGCTACAAATGTACATAAAGCTAGCCTAAGTAGCATGTTAGCATTGATTAGCTGGCAGTCGTGCTGTGACTAAATATGTCTGATTAGCACATAAGTCAGTAACATCAACAAAACTCACCTTTGTGATTTCGTTGACTTTATCGTTGGAAATGCATCTGCTTTGAGTGTCGCAGGATATCCACACATCTCTGTCGTAGCATCGCTATCGTCGGTAAAATTTGCAGAACAAACAGGGGACTTTCGCATCTTTTGACACTGGTGCAACTTGAATCCGTCGATTGGTATGTGTTTGTTTGGCATTAAATGTGGGTCGGATGCAAATTTAGCTTTAAATGAGGCATAATGATGCAATATGCACATACAGCTAGCCTAACTAGCATGTTAGCATCAATTAGCATGCCGTGCTAATCGATGCACACTCCACGTAAGACAACTTGAATCCGTCCCTGATCGTGTTGTTACACCCTCCGACAACACACCGACGAGGCATGATGTCTCCAAGGTACGGAAAACAGTCGAAAAAACGGAAAATAACAGAGCTGATTTGACTTGGTGTGTGTAATGTGTTTGAGAAAATGGCGGATTTCTTCCCATTGTAATGTCAGGGGTGAAAGATCATCGCTCCGACAGCGAACAATTGAAAGGCGTTTCAATCGCCAAATTCACCCTTTTAGAGTTCGGAAAACGGTTAAAAAAACATATGGTCTTTTTTCTGCAACATCAAGGTATATATTGATGCTTACATAGGTCTGGTGATAATGTTCCCCTTTAAGTATTTCAATGGTTGGAATCCAGTGTTTTGCATGATATACTAGTTACTATGGTAATCTAATTAGTTACTATGTTAATCAAACTCACAGCAGCTCAGACGGGGTACCAAATTGTGGGTGTGGAGAGTTTCCACAGAGTGTTTCCACTGAGGCTAGCCTTAAATGCGTAGTCCAGAGGTTACCTCATTTAGTGCCTGGTCAAAGGTATAGTCTAGGGGTCGGCAACCCAAAATATTGAAAGAGCCATATTGGACCAAAAATACAAAAACAAATCTGATTAGAGATGCGCGGATAGGCAATTATATAATCCGCGTCACCAAAATCATCATCCAACCGCCGTCCACCCGAACCAACATTTTATCAGGACCGTACCCGCCCGCCAAAATACATTAGAGGTTGACCACCTTTACCACTCACAGAGCTATATAATCCTGTTTCACCGAGTAATGATGACAATTGGAGCCGCTAACTTTCTCTTTACTTTTCAATAGCGTTCATCCTGATGGCAAGAATGTGGGCGATCTGTGAAGCCATTGCGTTTGACACCTTCAACAACATGTACGAACCACTTGTTGGTCCAGCAACATGTTGTGTGCAGCTTCCGCAAACTCATGTATGAGATTGAAAGGCATACTGGGTGATACAGAGTACACTGATGGTTGTGATATAAACAACTTTAACACTTACTAATATGCGCCACGCTGTGAAGCCACACCCAACAAGATTGACAAACACATTTCGGGATAACATCCTCACAGTAACACAACATAAACGCAAACACAACTAATACCCATAATCCTTTGTATTCATGACCCGTCCTGAATATATTTTACACACCCGCGCCCCCAACCCCGCCCACCTTACCGACGCACGGTGGAGGGGTGTGTATAAAATAGTCAGGAAGTGTCATGGATACAAAGGATTATGGGTATTTGTTGTGTTGCGTTTATGTTGTGTTTCTGTGAGGATGTTCTGCCGAAATGTGTTTGTCGTTCTTAATTGGTGTGGCTTCACAGCGTGGCGCATATTACTAAGAGTGTTAAAATTGTTTATATCACAACCATTAGCGTACTCTGTGTCACCCAGTATGCCTTGCAGTCGTGTGCGTGTTGCTGCGGAAGCCACATGCAACATGATGGTGGACTTACAAGCAGATCGTACATGTTGTAGTAGGCAACAAAGTCAATGACTTCATAGCACGCCCTAATACTTATTATCTGGGTGACTGCCGGTAGTCATTCAAGAGAATAATAGCGTCTCCTATTGACTTCTTTGCTTTATGAAAGGGGTCTTAAATGGTTCTTTGAATGCTAAATGATACCGATCCCAGAACCATGTATATCACATATCTCCAGATGGTTCAACCGCCACCCGCTCGAATCTAATTAAAATCAATTTTTTTGTCATGTCAACCGCCCGACACGCGGTTTACCCGCGGACTCTGCGGATGAGACCGCAAACCGCGCATCTCTAATACAGATAGTATGTCATGAAAAATAAATTGAATTATGAGTACCAAAAGGAAACTAAATTATAGCTACAAATGGGGCATAATGATGCAATATGTACATACAGCTAGCCTAAATAGCATGTTAGCATCGATTAGCTTGCACTCATGCAGTAACCAAATACCGTATTTCCTTAAATAGCCGCCAGGCATGTAATATGCGCCTGCTCCCCAAATTTATAAGCGCATGCTTACTTTTACCGTCGGGTCAAATTCGTGACGTCACGAGTGACGCTTACCCTGTCGTCATTTTACAAATTGGCGGAGGAGTTTTATTTTGCTTTTACTATGTGTAAACCAGGGGTCTTGTTCCACAGCCATACAGATCACACTGATGGTTGTGATACAAAACAACTTCAACACTCTTACTAATATATAATTAGTTTCTTCAGTTCCCAAACGTTTATTGAGTGTTGTTAAAAGAAAAGGTGATGTAACACAGGGGTGAACATGCCCTTTCCCAACTACTTTGGCACGTGTTGCAGCCATGAAATTCTAAGTTAATTATTTGCAAAAAAAAAAAAGTTTATGAGTTTGAACATCAAATATCTTGTCTTTGTAGTGCATTCAATTGAATATAGGTTGAAACGGATTTGCAAATCATTGAATTCCGTTTATATTTACATCTAACACAATTTCCCAACTCATATGGAAAACGGGGTTTGTAATTGTAATGCTGCTGCATTCACACACCTTCACTATTTGTTTTGTTTCTAACCCAGGGGTAGGGGACCTATGGCTTTAGAGCCAGATGTGGCTCTTTTGACGACTGCATCTGGCTCTCGGATAAATCTTAGCTGACATTGCTTAACACGATAAGTAATGAATAATTCCACTTGTAATCACAGTGTTAAAAATAACGTTCAAAATATATAACATTCATTTTTAATCCATCCATTCATTTTCTACTGCACCTGTTGAAGAAGTTGCATTAAGGTAAGAAGTTATTTATTTATTATTGGTTAATGTGGGGTTTGCAATCCTGGGGGTTCTTCAGACCACCAAGCACCGACATAAGAGCCTGTTTCAGGGTTTAAATATTGTTTTATTTTTAAAAAATACTCTCAATTGCTTTCCAGCAATTTTCTTTTTCTCTTTCCTCTGGCTCCAGCCCCAACCCCGTCTCTCTTCCTGGCTGCTGCTTATAACAGAGCGACAGGTGATTGGATAAAAAGGCCCAGGTGGGCCATCTACGGTCCTGGCACACCCCGCTTCGCTGCAGGCCCGCATGCCACGCCCCCTCCACGGTTAGCTTCAGAATAACAATGTTATTACAAAAAATAGGAGACCTGTTATACTCTACAAATGTTGGTCTTACTTAAAAATGCACGCGTTTAGTTGTGTTCAGTGTTGCAAAAAATATTATATGGCTCTTATGGAAATACATTTTAAAAATATTTGGATTCTTGGCTCTCTCAGCCAAAAAGGTTCGCGACCCCTGTTCTAACCCCTTTCAACCCCGAACGTACATAGAAAATACGCGCAACCCAAATGCCGGACATTTGACGCATTTAAGAAACTCCGCCCGGACAGCCCTGCAAAAGAGGACACGTAGAGGACGTATGGTCAGTCTAGTCACAAGTGACAAAGCGCATTTTTTGAAAATGGTTTGATTCGAAATAATAATGTGCGCCTTGGGCCACTATTAAGTGACTTCCAGACCACATATGGCAATGGTTCGGACTTTGCACACCCCTTGTTGCTATTTATGATAAGTCTGAAATAGCCTTTAATACAAATTCCCAATTGTCTGTAATTGATCCTAGGATACATCTTCATCTTTTGTAATGAGCGTTACTGCCACCTACAGGACTGCAGCAGTAACAACATGAAGAGTTACTTTAATAAATATTTTTTGATTCAATGTGCATTGAAGGCGCATTTGTGAACCGCCTACTGTATGTTAAATTCGTGCTAGGGATTGATCCTCCAACCCCCACCAAGGACTGTTTTCACTGCGGGACTCTAGAAAGAGGTTCCGCAGCTTCCGTAGCAGAACCTCCAGGTTCTGTAACAGCTTCTTCCCACAGGCCATAAGACTCTTGAACGCATCATAATAATCCCCTCAATCCCACCCCAAAAACAGATTAACTGGCTGGAATAAAAAGACAATATAACATACATCCATAAACCTGGATGCATATGCAAAAGTGCAATATATTTATCTGTACAGTAATCTATTTATTTATATCTGCACCTTATTGCTTTTTTATCCTGCACTACCATGAGCTAATGCAACTAAATTGTGTTCTTATCTGTACTGTAAAGTTCAAATCTGAATGACGATAAAAAGGAAGTCTAAGTCTGAGCTAAGGTTGATGGCTAACTGCCAGTCGGACGAACAAAATCAATAACACAAATTAATGAAAATGTAACCATTTTTATTGTAATTTATTCCTAATGTTTGAAGTAACATTATACCAGTGTACAAATTAGTTAAAGGCCGACTGAAACCCACTACTACCGACCCCGCAGTCTGATAGTTTATATATCAATGATGAAATATTAACATTGCAACACATGCCAATACGGCCGGTTTAGTTTACTAAATTGCAATTTTAAATTTCCCGCGGAGTTTCCTGTTGAAAACATCGCGGAATTATGACGCGGAATGATGACGCGTATGACGACGTTATTGGTTGGAGGGGACATATTAGCGCAGCACCACTTGCGGCTAAAAGTCGTCTCTTTTCATCGCGCAATTACACACTATTCTGGACATCTGTGTTGCTGAATCTTTTGCAATTTGTTCAATTAATAATGGAGAAGTCAAAGTAGAAAAATGGAGGTGGGAAGCTTTTAGCCTTTAGCCACACAAACACACGGTGATTCCTTGTTTAAAATTCCCAGAGGTGAAGCTTTACTATGGATCAAAGCGGTCAAGCGAACATGGTTCCCGACCACTTGTCAACCGGGAGGTTTCGGTGAGAAAATTGTGGTAAAAAGTCGCCTCTTACCGGAGATCCGCGGCGCTTGCGCCGTCCATGCAGCTGTCGTGACTTCCCTCAGAGACAGGCATCAAGACACCCGTGGACACACCCCTCCGACTATCAGGTACTATTTAACTCACTAAAACACTAGCAACACAATAGAAAGATAAGGGATTTCCCAGAATTATCCTAGTAAATGTGTCTAAAAACATCTGAATCGCTCCCAATGCAATCGCCTTTTTTTTTTTTAACTTTATTTATTTTTTTTCTCTAGTCCTTCACTATCAATATCATCATCCACTAATTTTTCATCCTCGCTCAAATTAATGGGGAAATTGTCGTTTTCTCGGTCCGAATAGCTCTTGCTGCTGGAGGCTCCCATTATAAACAATGTGAGGACGTGAGGAGCCCTCACACCGGTGACGTCATCATCTGCTACTTTTGGTAAAGGCAAGGCTTTTTTATTAGCGACCAAAAGTTGCGAACTTTATCGTCGATGTTCTCTACTAAATCCTTTCAGCAAAAATATGGCAATATCGCAAAATGATCAAGTATGACAAATAGAATGGACCTGCTATCCCCGTTTAAATAAGAAAATCTCATTTCAGTTGGCCTTTAACCACTGCAAATAATAACAAAGTATTTTTCAACCTTGCCGGTAAGGTTTATTCAGGTGTACTGGAGAGGAGGCTACGCCGGATAGTCAAACCTCGGATTCAGGAGGAACAGTGTGGTTTTCATCCTGGTCGTGGAACTGTGGACCGGCTCTATACTTTCGGCAGGGTCTTTGAGAGTTGCATGGGAGTTTGCCCAACCAGTCTACATGTGCTTTGAGGACTTGGAGAAGGCATTCGACCGTGTACCCCGGGAAGTCCTGTGGGGAGTGCTCAGAGAGTATGGGGTATCGGACTGTCTTATTGTGGCGGTCCGCTCCGTGTATGATCAGTGTCAGAGCTTGGTCCGCATTTCCGGCAGTAAGTCGGACCCGTTTCCAGTGTGGGTTGGACTCCGCCAAGGCTGCCGTTTGTCACCGATTCTGTTCATAAATTTTATGGACAGAAATTCTAGGCGCAGGGTATTTGGTTTGGTGGCTGCAGGATTAGATCTCTGCTATTTGCAGATGATGTGGTCCTGATGGCTTCATCTGGCCAGGATCTTCAACTCTCACTGGATTGGTTCGTAGCCGAGTGTGAAGCGACTGGGATGAGAATAAGCACCTCCAAGTCCGAGTCCATGGCTCTCGCCCGGAAAAAGGTGGAATGCCATCTCCGGGTTGGGGAGGACACCCTGCCCCAAGTGGAGGAGTTCAAGTAACTTGGAGTCTTGTTCACGAGTGAGGGAAGAGTGGATCGTGAGATCGACAGGCGGATCGGTGTGGCGTCTTCAGTAATGCAGACGCTGTTTCGATCCAAGAAGGAGCTGAGCCGGAAGGCAAAGCTCTCAATTTACCGGTCGATCTATGTTCTCATCCTCACCTATGATCTGCATTAATCCTGAAAAATTGCCAACGCTGTAGTCTATAAGCTTCTTCTTTTTCTCCATCTTCTTGTTATGACGTTCAACTTTCACTGATGTAATTTCTAATATAAAGTAATGTAAAGTTCTTACTTATGTCTGTCAGTAAACTGGCCATGAAAGCACTAAAACATACCGGTGCAGTGAGTTTATATTATACACCCAAGGAACTTTAGTTATTAGAGAGTTCCGTTGTGACGGTTTTTCACGGTACACATTTCCGGTGTTGTTGTTTCTGGATGAGGAGATGCTGCTCTGTTATTAATTGAAGTAAAGTCTGAATGTCATTATAACAGTTAGCTCCGTCTTTTGACACTTCTTCCACTCCGGTCCTTGCACGCTACACCGCTACATCAAAGATGACAGTGAGAAGATGCTGCCGGAGGTGAGCCACGTAAATAAGACCGCCCACAAAACGGCGACTGTCAGAGAGCGACTTGAAGATGATCTGTAAAACATCATGCATGCAACATTTTGACCAAATAACCACCATCACCTGTTATGTAGACCACAAGGAAGTCTTTTACATTTAGAAAAAAATAATAGTAAAATGACTCCCTATAATCTGGTGCGCCTAATATATGAAAAAAGTAGAGATGTCCGATAATATCGGACTGCCGACATTATCGGATGATGAATGCTTTAAAATGTAACATCGTAAATTATCAGTATAGGTTTCAAAAAGCAACATTTATGTCTTTTAAAAACGCCGCAGTGTACACGGACGTAGGGAGAAGTACAGAGTGCCAATAAACCTTAAAGGCACTGCCCAGTCACATAGTATCTACGGCTTTTCACACACACAAGTAAATGCAATGTATACTTGGTCAACAGCCATACAGGTCACACTGAGGGTGGCCGCATAAACAACTTTAACACTGTTACAAATATGCGCCACAATGTGAACCCACACCAAACAAGAATGACAAACACATTTCGGGAGAACATCCGCACCGTAACACAACATAAAAAATAATAAGAACAAATACCCCTTGCAGCACTAACTCTTCTGGGACGCTACATAACTTGAGTTGATTTATTTTGGAAAAACATTGTTACATTGTTTACTGCATCCAGCGGGGCATCGCAACAAAATGAGGCATAATAATGTGTTAATTCCACGACTGTATATATCGGTATCGGTAATTAAGAGTTGGAGAATATCGTATATCGTCAAAAAAGCCACTATCAGACATCTCTAGAAAAAAGATCAAAAATAGACCATTCATCGGCGCTGCGCCTTATGGTCTGGAAAATACAGTAGGTATCTTCCAGCAGTGTAAAAGTCATGTGTGTTACAATTGAAGTGAATTATATTTATATAACGCGTTTCTCTAGTGGCTCAAAGCGCTTTACATAGTGAAACCCAACATCTAAGTTACATTTAAACCAGTGTGGGTGGCACTGGAAGCAGGTGGGTAAAGTGTCTTGCCCAAGGACACAAGGGCAGTGACTAGGGTGGCAGAAGCTGGGATCGAACCTGGAACCCTCAAGTTGCTGGCACAGCCGCTCTACCAACCGAGCTGTACCGCCCCGACAACACATTCGCTCACAATTGCCCGAGTGTTCATTACCTTTCTGTCTCCTCCCAGACCACTCCAAGCGGCCCGTGTCCTTGGGGGGCCGAGGGAGCATGGGCGAGGAGTTGGACTCGCTCCGGGCAGCTGTCCACGACCAGGGTGACGGGAACCACTCCAACGACACCACTGGCGGAGCCCCGCGCAGACGCAAGCGCTTCCTCTCCTACCCTCGCTACGTTGAGCTGATGGTGACGGCCGACGCCAAGATGGCCCGACACCACGGAGGCAACCTGGAGCACTACATCCTCACAATCATGTCAGTAGTAAGTAAATTAATGTTCTTAAAATATATGATTTTTTTTTTTGTTCTATTTGTCGGCTGTTACTATGTTCTTTTAAAGCAGGGGTGGACAGGCTGTGGTCCGCCAGAGCAAAACGGTTGTAATGGAACCACATTTAAATACTAATTGGGTCAATAATGAATCACCATCCATCCATCTTCTTCCTCTTATCCGAGGTCGGGTCGCGGGGGCAGTAGCCTAAGCAGGGAAGAGGGAGGTCTGAGCTTCTCTGCTTAAGCTGCTGCCCCCGCGACCCGACTTCGGATAAGCAGAAGAGAATGGATGTAAAAAGGTAAACATGGTCGGCAATAAGCTACTCGGAGCTAGCAGGCACACAACAGCTGAGCACATAATAGCTCGCAAGCTATTGAACAATATTGCAGTCTAAAACACAACTGTGGAGGGGGGGCGTGGCCTGCGGGCCTGCAGCGAGGCGAGGTGTGCGACAGGTGCGTAGAGGGCCCACCTGGGCCTTATAACAATAGTAATAATAATAATGAATTAGATTTATATTGCGCTTTTCTATTGTTAGATACACAAAGCGTTCACAAAGAAGTGGGAACCCATTCATTCCCACCTGGTGGTGGTAAGCTACATCTGTGAACAGCTGCCCAGGGCCTTGATATCTAATCATCTGTCACTCTGTATAAGCGGCAACCTGGAGGAGAGACCATGTTGGAGCTGGAGCAGGACCTACATTCACACAAAGCACTAAAGAGACCTGTTTGGAAAAATACAACTGTCTTGGAACAATGAAACGGGCTCGCCTGGAAATGCTTGGTGGTCTGGAGCAGTGGTCCCCAACCACCGGGCCCTGACCCGATTGGTACCGGGCCGCAGAATAATTTTTATTCATTTTTATTTTAAAAAAAAATAAATAAAATATTTTTATATATTTTTATTTTTTTTATTAAATCAACATAAAAAACACAATATACACTTACAATTAGTGCACCAACCACAAAAACCTCCCTTTTTCATGACAAAGAAAGAAAAGAAAGAAAAAAAAGGAATCCCCCCCCCCAAGGGCCGCAGGACAAATTATTAAGCGTTGACCGGTCCGCGGATACAAAAAGGTTGGGGACCACTGGTCTGGAGGACCCACTGGAAGGCAACTTCCACAATTTACAGAGCGACCGGTGATTAGATAACAAGGCCCAGGTGGGCTATTTACGCACCTGTCACTGACTGCAAGGCCGGTCCTGGCACACCCCGCCTCGCTGCAGGCCCACAGGCCACGCCCCCATCCACAACGACATTTTCCAGAAATAAACAAATTGCACATTGATGAAGGATATAAAATCTCCTAGTCAGAAGCGTCGTAGAAAGTATACAGTAACAAGCGTGTCAGCGTAATTCAACTTACTTTGTCAAGTGGTTAGCTTAATTAATAATTGTGACCACTAAGTGTCGCCACTGGATCAAAAAAACATTGTCATCATAATTAGTTTTTGTTTTTAACTCAACATGAATTGACCATTTTTTCAAACTTCCACCTTTTCCACATTTTTCAACCGATTGAAACCATTCCACTTTCAACACATTTCACTCATCCTGGATATTCAAAGTATTATTTTTCCAAGTTCCAAATAATTCACTGAATTCTCTTTTTTGTCTCTCTTCTGGTGACAACTCCTTCCACATTTTTCAACCCACTTTAACCGTTCCACCGTCCAAACATTCCTTTCAATCAGGATAAAAAAAACGAAGTTCTTTCTTGAACTGGAAAAATTCTCGGTTTTCCCGAAATTCCTTAATACTATTATTCAATTAAAAATGTTACGACTGCAACATTTTTCGACCGATTTGGGGAAAACTCCAACACCAACCATTTCAACTCATTCAAAACATTAAAATGTTTTAACATTTTCCCAAAAATTCCTGCTTTTCCCGAAATGATCAAATTTCCTTTTAATTCCCATTGAAATGATCGGGAAATTTTTCAAAGTTTCACATTCTTCATCCGATTCAAACTGTTCCAACTACAAAATATTCAGCCAGTTCAACAATTAAAAAAAAAAAAGTCCCGGATCTCTAAGAATTCACAGTTTTCAGGGATATCATCCCCATTCAAAAAAATGTTAACTTTCTCAATTCACACATTTTTCAACCTATTCAAACCATTACAGCATCAACACATTTCACTCATCCAAATAACACTTTCCCAAGTTCCAAACCAAATACTTATTTTGGAAATTTAAACTATTCAACATTCAAACCATTCCAACATTCGAACTATTCTTACATTCAAATTCCAAAAGTTTTCAAATTTTCCCAGAATTCCAGGTTTTCCGGGAAATTTTCCCCATTCAAAATGAATTGACCATTTTTCAAACTTCCACCATTTCCACATTTTTCAACTGATTCAAACCATTACACCTTCAACACATTCCACCATTCTGTAAATTTAAACTATTTTTTTTCAAGTTAAAAAAAATTCCAGGATCAACTCATTCCACTCATCCCACTAACACTTTCCCAAGTCCTAAACCAAATTCCATTTTTCCTGGAAATTCAAACTCTTCTACATTCAAACTATTCTTACTTTCATACTACATTCTGTCAGCATTTTACTTTAACTTCAGCATTGGAGCATTCACATTTGCGAGCTTTCCCTTGAAAAATTCCAAAAGTTCCCAGGTTTCCCAGAATTCCAGGTTTTCCGTGACATTTTTCCCGTTCAAAATTAATTGGCCATTTTTGAAACTTCCACAATTCCACCTACAACACATTCCACCATTCTGTGAATTCAAACTATCATTTTTTCTAAGTTAAAAAAAATTCCAGGATTTGTCATAATTCCTGCTTTTCCAAAGCCCTATTTTCACGCATTTTTCAACCTATTCAAAACATTCCAACATCCACACATTCCACTCATGCAACTATCACTTTTCCAAGTTCCAAACCAAATTGAATTTTTCCTGGAAATGTAAACTCTTCAACATTCAAACGATTCCAACATTCAAACTAGTCCTACGTTCAATTTCCAAAAGTTCCCAAATTTCCCAGGATTCCAAGTTTTCCGGGACATTCAAAATGAATTGGCCATTTTTTCAAACTTCCACCATTTTCCACATTTTTCAATTGATTCAAACCATTCCACCTCCAACACATTTCACCATTCTGTAAATTCAAACTATATTTTTTTCTAAGTTAAAAAAAATCCCAGGATTTTTCATAATTCCTGGTTTTCCAAAGCCCTATTTTCACGCATTTTTCAACCTATTCAAAACATTCCAACATCCACACATTCCACTCATGCAACTATCACGTTCCCAAGTTCCAAACCAAATATAATTTTTCCTGGAAATTTAAACTCTTCAATATTCAAACTATTCCAACATTGAAATTCTAAAAGTTCCCAAATTTCCCATAATTCCTGGTTTTTCGGGACATTTTTCCCGTTCAAAATTAATTGGCCATTTTTCAAACTTCCACAATTCCACCTACAACACATTCCACCATTCTGTGAATTCATACTATCATTTTTTCTAAGTTAAAAAAAATTCCAGGATTTTTCATAATTCCTGCTTTTCCAAAGCCCTATTTTCACGCATTTTTCAACCTATTCAAAACATTCCAACATCCACACATTCCACTAATGCAACCATGACTTTCCCAAGTTCCAAACCAAATAGAATTTTTCCTGGAAATTTAAACTCTTCAATATTCAAACTATTCCAACATTGAAATTCTAAAAGTTCCCAAATTTCCCAGAATTCCTGGTTTTCCGAGACATTTTTCCCATTCAAAATGAATTGGACATTTTTTCAAACTTCCACCATTTTCCACATTTTTCAACCGATTCAAACTATTCCAGCTTCAACACATTCCATCATTCTGTAAATTCCAACTATCATTTTTTTTAAGTAAAAAAAAAAAAAAACAGGATTTTTCATAATTCCTGCTTTTCCAAAGCCCTATTTTCACGGATTGTTCAACCTATTCAAAACATTCCAACATCCACACATTCTACTCATGCAACTATCACGTTCCCAAGTTCCAAACCAAATTCAATTTTTCCTGGAAATTTAAACTCTTCAACATCCAAACCATTCTAACATTCAAACTAGTCTTACATTCACTTTCCAAAAGTTCCCAAATTTCCCAGGATTCCAGGTTTTCCGGGACATTCTAAATGAATTGGCCATTTTTCCAAACTTCCACCATTTTCCACATTTTTCAACCCATTCAAACTATTCCACCTTCAACACATTTCACCATTCTGTAAATTCACACTTTAAATGTTTTCTAAGCTACAAAAAATTCCAGGATTTTTTATAATTCCATTTTTTCCAAAGCCTTATCTTCACACATTTTTCAACCTATTCAAACCATTCCAACATCAACTCATTCCACTCATCCAACTAACACTTTCCCAAGTTCCAAACCAAATTCCGTTTTTCCTGGAAATTCAAACTCTTCAACATTCAAACTATTCTTACATTCATACTACATTCTGTCAGCATTTTACTTTAACTTTAGCATTGGAGCATTCACACGCCATTCCTTCAGGAATGTTGTCTTCTAGTTATTCTTTAACTTATTTTTCTGATTTTCCAGATTTTTGCGCTCTCTACCTTCCAGACTTTTCACCCGATTCAAACCGTTCCAACTTCAAACTGCTCAGCCTATTCAGGAATTGTGGGCTTTCCCTTGTCAAATTCCAAAAATTCCCAGATTTCCCAGAATTCCATGTTTTCCGGGACATTGTCCCCATTCAAAATTAACTAGCCATTTTTCAAACTTCCACCATTTCCACATTTTTCAACCGATTCAAATAATTCCACCTTCAACACATTCCCCTCATCCTGGACATTCAAACTATCATTTTTCCAAGTTAAAAAAAAATCCAGGAATTCCAAAACTCTTTTTTTGTCTCTTTGTTTCTAGCGACTTCCCTTTCCATATTTGTCAACCCATTTTAACCGTTCCACCGTAAAAACATTCCTTGCAATCAGGAAAAAAAAAAGAAGTTATTTTTTTAACTGGAAAAATTCTCGGTTTTCCCAGAATTCCAGGTTTTTCCAGGACATTGTCCCCATTCAAAATTAACTGGCCATTTTTCAAACTTCCACCATTTCCACATTTTTCAACCAATTTAAACAATTCTACCTTCTACACCATGAATTGTTTAACGTGGACCCCGACTTAAACAAGTTGAAAAACTTATTCGGGTGTTACCATTTAGTGGTCAATTGTACGGAATATGTACTGTACTGTGCAATCTACTAATAAACGTATCAATCAATCAATCAAAACACATTCCACTCATCCTGGATATTCAAACTATCATTTTTCCAAGTTCAAAGAAATTCCAGGAATTCTCAGAATTCCCTTTTTTCCAAACTCTATTTTCGTCTCTTTGTTTCTAGCGACTTCCCCTTCCACATTTTTCAACCCATTTTAACCGTTCCACCGTAAAAACATTCCTTGCAATCAGGACAAAAAAAAAAAAGGTTTTTTTTTAACTGGAAAAATTCTCGGTTTTCCCAGAATTCCATGTTTTCCGGGACATTTTTCCCATTCAAAATCAACTGGCCATTTTTCAAACTTCCACCATTTCCACATTTTTCAACCGATTCAAACAATTCCACCTTCTACACATTCCACTCATCCTGGATATTCAAACTATCATTTTTCCAAGTTCAAAAAAATTCCAGGAATTCACAGAATTCCCTTTTTTCCAAACTCTATTTTCATCTCTTTGTTTCTAGCGACTTCCCCTTCCACATTTTTCAACCCACTTTTAACCGTTCCACTATCAAAACATTCCTTGCAATCAGGACCAAAAATCGAAGTTATTTTTTGAACTGGTAACCTTTTTGGTTTTCCCAGAATTCCATGTTTTCCGGGACATTTTTCCCATTCAAAATCAATTGGCAATTTTTTCAAACTCCCACCATTTCCACATTTTTCAACCAATTCAAACCATTCCACCTTCAACACATTCAACCATTCTGTAAATTCAAACCATCATTTTGTTAAATAAAAAAATTCCAGGATTTTTAATTACTCCTGCTTTTCCAAAGCCCTATTTTCACACATTTTTCAAGCTATTCAAAATATTCCACCTCCATCATATACCACTCATCCTGGACATTCAAACTAAGTCTTTCCCAAGTTCCAAACCAAATATCGTTTTTCCATGAAATTCAAACTCTTCATCATTCAAACTACTCTTTGATTGATTGAAACTATTATTAGTAGATTGCACAGTACAGTACATATTCCGTACAATTGACCACACCCAAATAAGTTTTTCAACTTTTTTAAGTCGGGTTCCACGTTAATCAATTCATGGTAATTCAATTCATTCTTACATTCTGTCACTATTTCACTTGAACTTCAGCATTGGAGCATTCACACACAATTCCTCCAGGAATTGCCTCGTCTGGTTATTTCTAAAGTTTTCATTTTTACATTGAAAAGTTGAACATACGGTCGTACCATGAACTGATTAACGTGGACCCCGACTTAAACAAGTTGAAAAACTTATTAGGGTGTTACCATTTAGTGGTCAATTGTACGGAATATGTACTGTACTGAGAAATCTACTAATAAAAGGTTCAATCAATCAAATCCTCCCTGTGACATAAGTCTGCTCTGGCATCATTTTCCAGAAAAGCCTGGTCTGCAATCTACTAATACAAGTTTCAATCAATCAATCAATCAATCAATCAATCAATCAATCAATCAATCAATCAATCAATCAATCAATCAATCAATCAATCATTTTGAAACAAACAACATGCTTGTCCCCCCATCTGGCTGGACCCGTCTAGGGGACCTGTGTGCCCCAGACCCTCGGCTTGTTTTCAGTCTTTTTCATCAAGTCTAAATCACATGCCTGGATCTTGTATGGGAATTCGTCACACAAAGGTGCTCCGTCTTAGTGGTATAGTTGGACGGAGAGCAAGCAGAGACAGGCCCTGGCCATGTTTGCGTCCCCCCCTCAGGGCTGAGACAAGCTAAATGTTTATAGTGTACTAATGAGTTCCTGTCAGGAGGCTGCACTCGGCCTCAGGAGACCGCTGGCCGACCGTGACCGGGGTGCACGAGGGGAAACGACGGAGGAAATGTTTGTCCATCCTCACAGAAGGGAGGACCGTCGCTCTTTAAGAGCGAGTGGGCCGGCGAGGTCCAAGGGCTGTGTTGGGGCGAATGGTTTTTCCTTCGAAGACGAAATGTTGCGGGGACTTCTTGTTTGAAGTTTTGCCACAATAACAGCTGTATTTTTCACATTCCGTGCACACGACGGCTCAGGTCTGTGGAGGTTTGCATTTTTTTTTGTCTGTGCCTGGTCTTTGTTACAGGTAGCGGCGGTGTACAGGGACCCCAGCGTCGGGAACCTCATCAACATCGTGATAGTCAAGCTGGTCATCATCCACGATGAACAGGTAGGGGACTAAAACATTACCGTGAGGCAGGGGGTCCATGCAGATGGACGTAGCCCGGTTTGTCGGGGTCAAGTCTGTGGACGTACCGGAACTACAAACACTGTTGGTGTTGACTTGGTAAAATGGTCAAACAGAGAAAAAACTGGGGGGAAAAGACACATGCTCAAGTCGTGAGTAGACTGGTAGTGGATTGCAATTTGTGGCAAGAGACAGGAAGGCTGCACTTCTTCACTCTAATGAAGTGAATTGTGAAGTGAATTATACTTATATAGCGCTTTTTCTCTAATGACTCAAAGCGCTTTACATAGTGAAACCCAATATCTAATTTTTACATTTAAACCAGTGTGGGTGGCACTAGGAGCAGTTGGGTAAAGTGTCTTGCCCAAGGACACAACGGCAGTGACTAGGATGGCGGAAGCAGGGATTGAACCTGCAACCCTCAAGTTGCTGGCACGGCTGCTTTACCAACCGAGCTATACTGCATTTTGCTTGCAGGTTGAACACAAAATGAATGAATGAATGAATGAATGAAGTGTTCGTACACAGAGGCACTTTAAAAGTTTGGAGATCGAAAAGTTTGTGAGAGGAAGGGTTTGTAAATCGAGGTTCGACTCTACCGCTTTCCTGTTACAAAGATGATCTTTGACTAGTGGTTTTGCACTAGCTCCTGTCATATAGAGCAGTGGTCCCCAACCTTTTTGTATCCGCGGACCGGTCAACGCTTAATAATTTGTCCCGCGGCCCGGGTTGGGGGGGGGGGGCTTTTTTTTTAAATTTTCTTCTTTTTATTTTTTGTCTTTGTCATGACAAAGGGACGTTTTTGTCATGAAAAAGAGAGGTTTTGGTGGTTGGTGCACTAATTGTAAGTGTATATTGTGTTTTTTATGTTGATTTAATAAAAAAATAATAAAAATATTTTATTTTTTTATTTTTTATTTTTTTAATAAAAATGAATAGGCCGCGGCCCGGTGGTTGGGGACCACTGATATAGAGCAGTGATATAGAGCATTGGTCCCCAACCACCGGGCCGCGGCCCGGTACTGGGCCGTGGCCCGATTGGTACCGGGCCGCAGAAGAATTTTTTATTCATTTTTATTTAAAAAAAAAAAAATATATATATACTATATTTTTTTTTTTTATTAAATCAACATAAAAAACACAATATACACTTACAATTAGTGCACCAACCACAAAAACCTCCCTTTTTCATGACAAAAACATCCCCTTTTTCATGACACACACACACACACACTCCCCCCCCGTGCCGCCGGACAAATTATTAAGCGTTGACCGGTCCGCGGACACAAAAAAGTTGGGGACCACTGATATACAGGATCTTGGCAATCTCTGCAGTGAGTCCTTCAGAACAGCATTGCGCTCCTGTCATATCAAGAATCTTTGACCAGAGGTTTTACAGTATATCTTGAAAAACTGCAGAGCTTTCTTGTCCGATACACAACCCAAAACCAGTGAAGTTGTGTAAATGGTAAACAAAAACAAAATACAATGATTTGCAAATCCTTTTCATTTTACATTCAATTGAATAGACTGCAAAGACAAGATATGTTTAATGTTCGAACTGAGAAACTTCATTTTTTTGGCAAATAATCATTACCTTAGAATTTCATGGTAGCAACGCATTGCAAAAAAAGTTGTCACATGAGCATTTTTACCACTGTGTTACATGGCCTTTTCTTTTAACAACACTCAGTAAACGTTTGGGAACTGAGACCAATTTTTGAAGCTTTCATGTGGAATTCTTTCCCATTCTTGCTTGATGTACAGCTTAAGTTGTTCAACAGTCTCCGTTGTGGTATTTTACGCTTCATAATGCCTCTCACATTTTCAATGGGGGACAGGTCTGGACTACAGGCAGGCCAGTCTAGTACCCGCACTCTTTTACTATGAAGCCACACTGTTTTAACACGTGGCTTGGCATTGTCGCTGAAATAAGCAGGGGCGTCCAGGGATGGCAACATATGTTGCTCTAAAACCTGTATGTACCTTTCCGCATTAATGTTGCTTTCACAGATGTGTTAGTTACCCATGCCTTGGGCACTAATACACCCCCATACCATCACAGATGCTGGCTTTTGAACTTTGCACCTAAAACAGTCCGTATGGTTATTTTCCTTTTTGGTCCGTAGGACACGACATCCACAGTTTCCAAAAACAATTTGAAATGTGGACTCGTCGGACCACAGAACACTTTTCCACTTTGGACTTTGCCCAGCGGAGCGGTTCTGGGTGTTGTTGATAAATGGCTTTGACTTTGCTTAGTAGAGTTTGAACTTGCACTTACAGATGTAGCGACCAACTGTAGTTATGGACAGTGCTTTTCTGAAGTGTTCCTGAGCCTATGTGGTGATATCCTTTACACACTGATGTCGCTTTTTGATGGGATGTAAGGTCACGGGCATTGCCGCTTACGTGCAGTGATTTCTCCAGATTCTCTGAACCATTTAATGATATTACAGACCGTAGATGGTGAAATCCCTAAATTACTAGCAATAGCTCGTTGAGAAATGTTTTGCTTAAAGTTTTGGACAATTTGGGGAAGCATTTGTTCGCAAAGTGGGGACCCTCGCCCCATCCTTGTGTGTGAATGACTGAACATTTCATGGAAGCTGCTTTTATACCCAATCATGGCATCCCCCTTTTCCCAATCAGCCTGTTCACCTGTGGGATGTTCCAAATAAGTGTTTAATGAGCATTCCTCGACTTGTTCCAGCTTTTTTGAAACATGTCGCAGGCATCAAATTCCAAATGTGCTAAAAAATAACAAAATTTACTAGTTCGAACGTTAAATATCTTGTCTTTGCAGTCTATTTAATTGAATATTGGTTGGAAAGGATTTGCAAATCATTGTATTTTGTTTTCATTTACCATTTACACAACGTGACAACTTCACTGGTTTTGGGGTTTTGTCGACGATTCTTGACAAGCCTAACGTGGGTGTTTCCCTCCAATAACAGCAAGGTCCTACAGTGAGTTTCAACGCTGCCACCACCCTGCACAACTTCTGCACCTGGCAGCAGAAGCAAAACATCCAGGATGACAACCACCCTTCTCACCATGACACCGCCCTCCTCATCACCAGGTGCATTTACCTCCAAGAGGAAAACAACAACAACAACATGCATTCATACTTATTTTTGTCTTCTTCAGGGAAGATATCTGCCGTGCAAAAGACAAGTGTGACACGCTCGGTAAGACTTCTTTTTTTTTTTACCAATAAACTTCCCGCCTCTAGCACATAAACACTGCAGTAATAAGTCTAGGGCAGGGGTCGGGAACCTCTTTGGCTGAGAGAACCATGAAAGCCAAATATTTTAAAATGTATTTCCGTGAGAGCCATATAATATTTTTAACACTGAATACAACAGTCAGGTTCAAACACTGAAGACAATTATTAAGCATACAAGAAGCAAGGAATTAAACATAGACAGTATTCAATTTAGCTCAATTAGGAGAAACGCGTAAACCTGTACCCTTGTACAGTGTCGTCCCACGCTCTGACAAGAGAATTCTAAGCCTCCTCTTTTATTTACACTTTCCCTGATTACAACTAAACAATGCGTGCATCTCTTATTCTTTTTAATAACTTTGCCATTCTGAAGCTAACCAATTATAAATAAAGTACTTTTGACCATTAATGCGACTTCTTGAACAGGTGTGATAGAAATGGATGGATGGATTCAAATGCATGAGAATGTTTTATATTTTGAATGTTATTTTTAACTGTGATTACCAGCGGAATTATTAATTACTTATCGTGTTAAACAACGTCAGCTAAGATTGATCTGAGAGCCAGATGCGGTCATCTAAAGAGCCACATCTGTCTCGAGAGCCATAGGTTCACTACCCCAGGTCTAGGGCAAGATGACAGCTAATAATATTATATTGGGGCGGTTTAGCTTGGTTGGTGGAGTGGCCGTGCCAGCAATTTGAGGGTTGCAGGTTTGATTCCCGCTTCCGCCATCCTAGTCACTGCCGTTGTGTCCTTGGGCAAGACACTTTACCCACCTGCTCCCAGTGCCACCCACACTGGTTTGAATGTATATTAGATATTGAGTTTCACTATGTAAAGCGCTTTGAGTCACTTGAGAAAAAGCGCTATATAAATATAATTCACTATTGACTGATCAGTGTGGTACACTGCAAAAATTCAGTGTTCAAAAACAAGAAAAAAAATACAAAAATGAGGGGTATTTTATTTGAACTGAGCAAAATTATCTGCCAATAGAACAAGAAAATTCGGTAAAAAATTCAAGTAAAATTAGATAACCTCAATGAACCCCAAAAATACATTAAAACAAGTATATTTTCACTAATAACAAGTGTACTACTGTATGAGTACCTATTTTGTATGGTTTCATTGAAAATAAAACAGCAAAAGTTTTGTTTGGCTGTCATCTGTTTTAATATGAAACACAATTTCGTCAAAGTTATTATTTTTTTCATGCTTGAAGTAAGAAATTACTACTTTTAAAAAGTAGTTTTAAACTTCAGTGTTGATGACACAGCTTTGCAACAGTTGATATTCTAGTTTCAAGCGTGTTTTACTCAATATAGGTCATCAAATCTCAGCAACAAGCTGTAATATCTTCCTGAGATCATTCAGGACCATAACCCTAAACAAGTAAAACACTCTAACATCAAATCTTACGTATGGCCGCGCAAGTCCCGGGATGCCCAAAATGTCCATAACACACTAAATTAAAATTTGAAAAAGACAGCAAAAGAACCCAACATTTTCCAAATACCAACCCAGGTTCGAGTCCCGCAAGTCTCGCCACCAACCGCGCAAGTCCCACCACCGACAGGGATGCCCAGAATGTCCAAGACGCGCCGAGCAAAGTCCAACGTGAATCAATCAATCAATCAATGTTTATTTATATAGCCCTAAATCACAAATGTCTCAAAGGACTGCACAAACCACTACGACTACGACATCCTCGGAAGAACCCACATAAGGGCAAGGAAAACTCACACCCGGTGGGCAAGGAGAACTCACACCCAGTGGGACGCCAGTGACAATGATGGCTATGAGAACCTTGGAGAGGACCTCATATGTGGGCAACCCCCCCCTGTAGGGGACCGAAAGAAATGGATGTCGAGCGGGTCTAACATGATACTGTGAAAGTTCAATCCATAGTGGCTCCAACACAGCCGCGAGAGTTCAGTTCAAAGCGGATCCAAGACAGCAGCGAGAGTCCCGTCCACAGGAAACCATCCCAAGCGGAGTCGGATCAGCATCGTAAAGATGTCCCCAACCGATACACAGGCGTGCGGTCCATCCTGGGTCCCGACGAGCGGTCCATCCTGGGTCTCGACTCTAGACAGCCAGTACTTCATCCATGGTCATCGGACCGGACCCCCTCCACAAGGGAGGGGGGGACAGAGGAGAAAAAGAAAACAAGCGGCAGATCAACTGGTCTAAAAGGAGGTTTATTTAAAGGCTAGAGTATACAAATTAGTTTGACTTAAATGCTTCTACTGAGGTAACATCTCGAACTGTTACCGGGAGGAACTGGAGCCCGAACGGAAAACGCTCTATAGCCCGCAGACTTTTTTGGGGCTTTGGGAATCACTAATAAGCCGGAGTCCTTTGAACGCAGATTTCTTGCCGGGACATATGGTACAATACAATCGGCAAGAGAGGATGGAGCCAGACCGTGTAGTATTTTATACGTAAGTAGTAAAACCTTAAAGTCACATCTTAAGTGCACAGGAAGCCAGTGCAGGTGAGCCAGTACAGGCGTAATATGATCAAACTTTCTTGTTCTTGTCAAAAGTCTAGCAGCCGTATTTTGTACCAACTGTAATCTTTTAATGCTAGACATGGGGAGACCCGAAAATAATACGGGAAGGCGGGGAGAAAAGTGAGACAAGTTGGTAAAATGTTCAAAAATCACAGCCGAGTTTGAGTGCCACAAGTCTTAGGACTTGTGGCACTCCATGTGGGACTAGAGCCTGGGTATGTATTTTGAACATTTTTGGGACTTTTGCCGACTTTTCAAATAGTTATCCCCCCTCACCGTGGGACTCAGCTTGGTGTGTCATAGACATTTTGGGCATCCCGGGGCCATACATAAGATTTTATGTTTGAGTGTTTTACTTGTTTTAAGTGTTTTGGTCCTAAATGATCTCAGTAATATATTACAGCTTGTTGCTGAGATGTTATGACCTATATCCTATATATCCAGCAAAGTCCCACAGGAATTGGGGGATAAAAGTTGGAAAAGTCGGCAAAAGTCCCAAAAATTTTCAAAATACCTACCCAGGTTCAAGTCCCACAAGTCCCGCCACCAGCCGGGATGCACAGATCGTCCGAGACGCGCCGAGCAAAGTCCCACGGCAAGGCGGGGAGAAAAGTGAGACAAGTCGGTAAAAGCTTCAAAAATCACAGCCGAGTTCGAGAGCCACATGTCTTAAGACTTGTGGCACTCCATGTGGGAATAGAGCCTGTGTATGTATTTGAACATTTTTGGGACTTTTGCCGACTTTTCAAATAGTTATCCCCCCTCACCGCGGGACTCGGCTTGGTGTGTCATAGACAATTTGGGCATCCCGGGACTTGCGTGGCCATACATAAGATTTTATGTTAGAGTGTTTTAGTTGTTTAAGTGTTTTGGTCCTAAATGATCTCAGTAATATATTACAGCTTGTTGCTGAGATTTGATGACCTATATTTAGTAAAACATGCTTCAAACTATTTTTGTCCAAATGTCCAAAACACACCCAGCAATAGTGCACAGGAAGGCGGGGAAGAAGAGGGGAAAAGGCAGCCAAAATGGTCAAAAGTCCCAATTTTGTCAAAACTACCACCCCGGGTTCCGGTCCTACGAGTCCCGCCGCCGGCCGCACAAGTAAACAATGTCCAAAACGCATCCAGAAAAGTCCCACGGGATGTGGGAGATAAAAGTTGGAAAAGTCCCAAAAATTTTCAAAATACCTACCCAGCTTCGAGTCCCACAAGTTCCGCCACCAGCCGGGATGCCCACAATGTCCAAAACCTGCTGAGCAAAGTCCCACGGGGAGGCGGGGTAAAAAGTGAGAAAAGTCCGTAAAATGTTCAAAAATCCCACCCGGCTTCGGAGTGGGACTCGAACCTGGGTAGGTATTTTGAACATTTTTGGGACTTTTGCCGACTTTTGCAACTTTTTTCCCCTCTGCCCGTGGGCCTGGGCTGGGCGTGTTATGTATGTTTCACGCATCCCGGGACTTGCGCGGCGGGACTTGTGGGACTCGAACCTGGGTAGGTATTTTGAACATTTTTGGGACTTTTCCAACTGGACAAGTCTCCACCTCACCGCAGTGCTTCAAACTATGTTTGTCCAAATGTCCAAAACACACCCAGCAATAGTGCACAAGAAGGCGGGGAGAAAGAGAGGAAAAGGCGACCAAATTGGTCAAAAGTCCCGATTTTGTCTAAACTACGTCCCCGGGTTCCAGTCCCACGAGTCCCGCCGCCGGCCGCACAAGTCCCAGGATGCGAAAAAATGTCCAAAAAGGCACCCAGCAAAGTCCCACGGGAAGTGGGAGATAAAAGTTGGAAAAGTCCCAAAAATGTTCAAAATACCTACCCAGGTTTGAGTCCCACAAGTCCCGCCACCAGCCGGGATGCCCACAGTGTCCAAAACCTGCTGAGCAAAGTCCCACCGGAAGGGGGGGAAAAAAGTGAGAAAAGTCCGTAAAATGTTCAAAAATCACACCCGGGTTTGGGGTGGGACTCGCCTAGGAAGGTATTTTGAACATTTTTGGGACTTTTGCCAACTTTTCCAACTTTTTCCCCTCTGCCCATGGCACTGGGCTGGGTGTGTTATGGATGTTTCGCGCATCCTGGGACTTGCGTGGCCGGCGGCGGGACTTGTGGGACTCGAACCTGGGTAGGTATTTTGAAAAAATTTTTGTGGACATTTGATGACTTTTCTCTTCCACTTTCTGTGGGACATTATTTACTGGGTGCGTTTTGGACAGTTTTTTGCATCCTGGGAATTGTGCGGCCGGCAGCGGGACTGGAACCCGGTGACATAGATCGGATAAAATTGTGAATTTTGACCATTTTGGCCGCCTTTTCCCCTCTCCTTCCCCGCCTTCCTGTGCACCATAGCTGGGTGTGTTTTGGACATTTGGACAAAAATAGTTTCAAGCATGTTTTACTAAATATAGGTCATTACATCTCAGCAACAAGCTGTGATATCTTACTGAGATCATTTAGGACCAAAACCCTCAAAACAAGGAAAACACTAAAAGCTTATGTATGGCCGTGCAGGCCTGGGATGCCCAAAATGTCCCAGCCACAGGAAGGGGGGGAGAGTAATTTGGAAAAGTCGGCAAAAGACCCAAAAATTTTCAAAACACCTACCCAGGTTTGAGTCCCACAAGTCCCGCCACCAGCCGGGATGCCCACAATGTCCAAAACGTGCTGAGCAAAGTCCCACGGGAAGGCGGGGAAAAAAGTGAGAAAAGTCCGTAAAATGTTCAAAAATCCCGAAATATCTGCCAGGTTCGAGTCCCACAGGGAACGTCAAACATTTTACCGACTTTTCTAACTTTTCTCCCCGCCTTCCCGTGGGACTTTGTTCGGAACGTTTTGGACATTTTCGGCCGCCTTTACCCCTCTTCTTCCCCGCTTTCCTGTGCACCATAG